>NW_027168481.1:1237500-1275000 GCF_036898095.1 Palaemon carinicauda | reverse complement strand
AGACTATTCTGAGTAAGTTTCGGCAAAAATGAAATGAACCGTAACCAGAGAGATGGATCGAATGTAGTACAGTCCGGCGAGAATATAGATTACAGATTTTCAGGTTGGTAACAATACATCCTTTTATCTTGCTGCCTTTTGTTTACCTTCATTTTCGTAAAAAGACTCAATTGTAACATCACTAACGTCCTTTTACTCTCGACGATGCATCATGCGTAGGACCTCGTGTGGAGGCTCCCTCAAGTGACCCCTTCCTCTAGGTGTACCTCTCCCTCCTTGGTCTAACCCTTTCCCTTGATCTACACCTTCCCCTAGATCTACCCATCCCCTAGGTCTAGCCCTTTTTCTAGGTCTAGCCCTTCATCTAGGTCTACCCTTTCCCCTAGGTCTACTTCTACCCCTTCCTTTATGTCTCCATCTTCCTCTCGGTCTACCCCTCCCCTTTGCTCTACCCCTTCCCCATAAATCTATCCCTTCCTCTAGGTCTACCCCTCCCCCTTGGTATACCTCTTCCCCTAGATCTACCCCCTAGGTCTACCCATTTCTATAGATCTACCCATTCCACCTAGGTCTACTCCTCCCCTAGGTTGACCTCTTCCTCTAGGTTTCCTCTTCCTCTTAGTTCTACCCCTCACCCCTTTGTCTACCCCTTCCCCTAGCTATACCATCCCCTAGGTCTGCCCCTTTCTCAAGGTCTTCCCTTTATTGTAGGTCTACGGTCCCTTTCCTCGAGGTCTACCCCTTCCCTAAGTTTACCCCTTACTCTAGGTCTACTCTTTCCTCTAGGTTTACTCCTTCCCCTAGGTCTAATTCCCCACTTGGTCTACTCCTTCTGCCTAGATCAACCCATCCCCTAGGTTTACCCCTTCCGCTATGCTACCCCTTCAACTAGGTCTACCCCTTTCCATAGGTCTTCGACTCCCTTAGGTCTACCCCTTCCTCTATGTCTACCCCTATTCTCGGTATACTCTTTCCTCTAGGTGTATCCCTCCCAGTTTGGTCTCCCCCTTCCCCTAGGTCTACCCCTTCCTCTAGGTCTACCCCTTCCTCTAGGTCAACCCTTTCCCGTAGGTCTAGCTCTACCTCACCTTGGTCTACCCCTCTCTTATGTCTACTCCTTCCTCTAGGTCTACCCCTTTCTCCAAGTCAACCTCTCCCCTAGGTCTACTACTTCTCTAGCTCTAACCCTTCCTCTAGGTCTACCCCTCCCCTAGGTGTACTCCTCCCTCTAGGTCTACACCTTCTTCTATGTCTAACCCTTCCTCCTTGATCTACCACATTTGGTCTACCCATTCCCCTAAGTCTACCCCTCACATGTTTCTACCCCTTCCTCTAGGTCTACCCCTTCGTCTAGGTGTACCCCTAACCTAGGTCTACCCCTTCCTTTAGGTTTACTTGTCCCACCTTGGTCTATATCTCCCAGGGTTCTACCCCATCCTTTAGGTCTACCCCTTCTCCCATGTCTACCCCTTCCCCTAGGTCTACCCCATCTTCTAGGTCTACCGTTCCCTTTTGTCTATCCCATCCTTTACAGTATGTCACCCCTCCTTCCTTGGACATCCTTCCCCTAGGTCTACCCATCCCTAGGTCTACCCTTTCCTCTAGCTGTACCCCTTCTTCTCTGTATATATGTATATATGCTGTACTGCTACAAGGATCACGTGAATGGTATACGCAAAAGCCAGTAGGATATAATATAAAGCTTTAGTACCAAGCGCTTTCGTGCATTTTTAATACAGTTCTTCAGGGTACAATTAAAACTGAGACATAGTTAAAGGGCGTCAATAAGTAAAATAGAATAAAAAAAAAGAACAATAAGAGAAATGATAGAAAAACCTAGTCAGCTAACTAGCATTGTCAAACAATCAAACAACCCACAGCCATAATTTGTACTAGAACGTTAATTGGTCATAAACACAAAACAGATAAACATAAATTATATAATTCTAAATTGTTGAACAATATTGGTCATGATGGAATTATCCAATTTATATAAACCAGCACTAATATTTAAAACACAATCATACTTTATCTTTATAATACTTGATTCTATAATGTTATATATATATATATATATATATATATATATATGTATATATATATATATATATATATATATATATATATATATATATATATATATATATATATATAATAGCAAGGGTACCCGTGTTGTACAGCGGTAAAAAATAATTGAATATAAGATTTATTGAAATATTTCAATGGTCAAAAGTTTGCCTTTTTGGGAGTTATTATGGCTCTTCTCAAGGCTTTACGAAGTCTGTCTGCTTCTTCATGTTTGTTTTTTATTTCCTCACTTTCGTTTGCTTTCCTTTATGGCATCTTTGAAATTGCGAATATAATATAAACACAGGAAATTATGAGTTTAAATAAATGTATTATAACACCCTTCCACAGAGAGAGAGGAGAGAGAGAGAGAGAGAGAGAGAGAGAGAGAGAGAGAGAGAGAGAGAGAGAGAGAGAGAGAGAGAGAGAGAGGAGAGATTATTTCAAAGTATTTCAAGATATTCCACAGAATAGATAAAACTTTTTTTCTTTTGAATAAATAAAATCAACAAACTATTTTTTTTAAATGTATATATATATATATATATATATATATATATATATATATATATATATATATATATATATATATATATATATACATACATACATAGTTTTGCCAAATAAAAAGAAATATTAAAAACCTTGATCATTCATAGTCACTGCATTATTACCAATTCAGTACTTTTCTGTTTGTGAGGTTTTCATCTTCATACCTTATCACCATAGTTTTAAAACCAATGACAAGTAACAATTATCAATTAAAACATTAAATAATTGTCTTCTGCAAACCAGAAATTAGACGAAATTAAAAATTTAAAAGACTTTGAAATATAAAGATAAAATTATCACTGAAGAACAAATGAAAGCTATAATAAATCGTAAGTAAAAATATATTAGGCTTAGGAATCCCATAGCTTTTACTTGATCGATATTGCGAATGAGTTTGTAGCAAAGAATCATCATCATCAGTATTCTTTGGTAAATTCACCCCTTAGGCCTACTGGTATTCCATGATAGCTATTGTGTACATTTTGTTATTGGTCGCGTAAAATTCGTTGAAAAAATATAAATTTGTGGTTGGTAGAATCGGTTTTCCGAGGTCAGGAAACCGTTCTTCTTTGTTGTGCAAACTCGCTTCCTAAGCCATTTTCTAATCTTTCTTTCTAGTTGTGGCACTCTTCCTTGGCCCTCTTTATATCCTCATCCTTTCTTCTTATCTAACTGATTTTATTCTTTCATTAGCGTATTTAAAGTGTCTAACTGTCTATACATGTCTGAAATACTTGGGATTTCTTCTGCTCCTTTCTTGTTGCTCCTCACTTTATTCAGAGGAACTTTTGCACACAACAAAATAACCCATCGATATCCTCCGTTTTCTTTATCATCCTCAATAAGGGTTTTAGGACGAATTATTCTTATATAATCACTTATGTATAATTATAGAAATGATTGAATCTTCGGGAAAATATGAATTAATTTGTTAAATATATCATTTAATCCAGTGAAAAAAAGAGAATTCTAAATATGGGAGTTAATGATAAAAATTCCACATAATGATGTCCAAAATTAACATATTGTAAACTTATTTTGATCTGTAGTGAGCATGAAACAATGAAGTTATTCTTCCTCAACATTTTCAAGCATGATTTTATTTTTGGTGTAAACCAACATTTACTCGATCATTGATGTTAGAGATGTTGTGCAATGTGTTTATGGGACCTTTGACTTTTATCTACTAAGGATTCAAAGACTGTTGGTTTGTATTTCCTTGGGCATGACAAAAATCTTTATTGTCTTTAAGAAAGTTTGATATTAATTTTATCCTGTTCTACCTTGAACTCAGGATATACATAGTTACATCAACCGATTTTCTTTTGTGCAGATTATTCTTGGCCGTCTTCTGTATTGTCCATTGCAACAACTCTCTGCTGATAAGGATTTGGGAATATATCACTCAGTCTTGTATCTCGTTCTCTTCACTTTCCAAAATTTTCTCTTGAAATTTGCTTTCCTTATTAGAGAGAAACTTGAAAGTCTGCTATATGGTGCAAAGAAACACACACTCTTATATATATATATATATATATATATATATATATATATATATATATATATATATATATATATATATATATATAGATAGATAGATAGATAGATAGACACGGACAGAATATTTTTGCTTGTTGGTGTGCACACGTGATAATATCACAGTGAGTTAAACGGTTATGAGGAGTCAAATAATGTATCTAAGCTTTTAGACCTTCTGTTTTAGACAACAGTGCCACGGCTCCATCTGTGCCTGGACGTAAGCCTACTCAATGATTCCAGAAAAGTCCAAATTCTTGAAGTTTTTTATTTGATGCCATAAAAATATCATCTTTGGTACTCTTTACTTCTACAGTATTGTAATAAAAACAATAAACCTTATTTCAGTTTTCCATTGAAACTCTGTCTTATTATTATTATTATTATTATTACTTACTAAGCTACAACCCTAGTTGGAAAAGCAGTATGCTATAAGCCCAGGGGCTCCAACAGGGAAAATAGCTCAGTGCGGAAAGGAAAAAAGGAAAATAAAATATTCTAAGAAGAGTAACAACAATAAATATCTCCTATATAAACTATAAAAACTTTAACAAAACAAGAGGAAGAGAAATAAGATAGGAGAGTGTGCTCGAGTGTACCCTCAAGCAAGAGAACTCTAACCCAAGACAGTGAAAGGCCATGGTACAGAGGCTATGGCACTACCCAAGACTAGAGAACAGTGGTTTGATTTTGGAGTGTCCTTCTCCTAGAAGAGCTGCTTACCATAGCTAAAGAGTCTCTTCTACCCTTACTAAGAGGAAAGTGGCACTGAACAATTACAGTGCAGTAACCCCATGTTGGTTGATTGGTCTAATTTTAGAACATAATTTGCATTCTTCACTTTCTTCTTATAAACTTACTTATTATGTCTCTTGTAATATCAGTATTTCGCCTACCAACCGTAGGCCTATTGTGTGACGGGAGTTTGGATTCAACTTCAGAGCCATCTTTTCTCCATGAATAGCTCGACACTTTACCAGTAAGCTCTTCCCCCATCGTGGTTTACCTTTTCTATTAAGAAATCTTATTTGATGCCGTTTGAGCTTTGACAGGTAGAGCATCATTTTTAAATCACTTGATTTTTTCTTCTAAATCTATTTTCTTGCATCATAAAAATCTATTGGTTTATTTGTAAATGATGCCTGGTGTTCGCATTACAAATGTCTTTCCAATATCTTATAAAACACATTGAGGATGATGACATCATTAACAAACTGAGCAGAACCTTTTTGGAACTTTCACTGCTTTGGTTGTGATTGACCATTGCTGCTTGGTGAGAGAAGTCTCCTTCCTTTGTCAGACTGACACTGTCCTTCAACTACACTTTTGTCCTTTTCGAATTCCCTTGATTTACTTATGAAGTTTTTTTCACTTTCATTTATTTTTTTCGAAGTAAACAGTAGTTAATGATCACCAATGGAAGATTTTCTTTTTCGATATTTGAGAATGTGATCTTTGGTATCGTAAATTTTAAAGAAACTTCGCAAGGAAAGTGTGATGATTCCTTTAGTTTTTTCTTGTAATAAAGCTTCACAATAAATCTTCTTATTAATTATCTAGTATTTTTACCTTTACTTACTAATTCTTAATTGCTTTTTAGTCCATTTATATTTAATACTTAATGAGCTTCTCAGGAACTAATCTAAGAAAATTTACGTGGGTGAGGGATACTCGATGCCGCTTTTCTTCCTTTACTTGGACTAAAATAATTGAACAGTCACGTACAATGCAAAATGAGTTTTACATAAATCTGTAGCGATGAATTCAGAAGTCTTGAAACTGGCGGAAGAAGTAGATGTTTCCTTGCTGTAATTGGGCCTATACGTCAATCGTAGGCCATCTGCCATCGCTGAAGTAGGAGCCTCCGTCAGGTGTTGGGAAGGCTAGCACGATGTTCTAATCGTTACGGTCACGCTAAGCACCCGCCGTCTTTCATGTGGGAGCGGAATAGTTCTGGTCGTCGTCCTTCGTTTCAAGGGATAAAATGGTTCCCTTATTTCCTCGGCTGCTAATTGGTCCTGAATATACGCCGTCCTTCAGGTAATGAATGTGCAGCTACAGCTAGTTGTTCGCCTCGAGTCCGGCAAGTTAAAATAGGTCCTTAGACCTAGTTATACTGAGTGACTTTCTGGGAAGAAGAGAGGCCGGCTCACCTCTCACTATCGCTTATATATTGTCATCCTGGGCGTGTCAAGCTGTAATTAATCACGTGACAATTCCTTGGTTTTTGCGCCTCCTTTCGCCTTGGTCCCCAAAGAGTCATTTTGAGAAGGGAACAAGACGCCGAGATGTTATTGAAAAATATCACAAGACTCAGCACCTTTCTGCCAAAAAAACCTACCTAACTTCTCGTTTGCTCTCGTCTCTCTCTACAATTCTTTCTATATCTTTATAATTACTACTAACTGCATATGTTTCTCTACTTCTTATTAACTAATAAAACTCATGAATAAATGCATCAATAATATATATAAACCTTCTGCATATGAAATTTAACCAAATAAATCATTTGCCTGACACCACTCGGCCAGCTACTAGGATTCTTATAGAATCCTAATAAAACAAAAACAACAAAACTTATTCTTTAGGTTTCCCAGTAATAACTACTAGTAACTCATTTATCCTTTCCAACTTTTTGAAAATCAAATACTTCACCACATTATAGGTTGGCACAGTAATAAGCACAATCAAAAATACATTACACATAATCAGAAATGGTGCAACATCTTACTTGTAAAACAGAACATAATCATTATCAAGTGGCATTGCCACATTTTCTACTACTGTTAATTTGTCTAGCTTAAAATGGTTCCTGGTTTCATAACTCTTTGCAATGAAAGACTAATTTAATTCATAATGTAAAAACACACTTGGTACATAATAGAGATAATCAGGAATTACTACTGAACAAGAATCTGTAAATGATTTCACATTTTTTATCTGAAATGTTTGAGTCTTTCCATTACAAGTAACTTCTGCAGTTTTAGTATTTTGAACATAAACAAAGATTTCATTACCTAAATGTAATGCCCTGTATGGCAAACTGAAAGTTTCAAACTTACACGCTCTCATCAATTCATAATTCTCAAAGAAAATACCTTGTATACATTGAAAATTGTTTATGGGTTGTTTCATTTGCACAAAATTGCACATGGATTGACTTTCATTTATCAACACACATTGTTCTAGTTCACCTACCTCTAAAATAATCATCAACAATCTATTCTTATCCAATGCTATATAGGCCAAATAAGTTCATACCCTTAAGGGAATCAATATCAACAAATACCCTTTTATTACCTTCACAGTTGAAATAGTATAATACCAAAATATATCTTCTATCAAGGGTTTGGAATGGCTATTTGCTATACACCAATCTATGATTTCTTTCAAAGTTTTTGGAGAAATGATAGCAGGGCTAAGTATTCCTTTTTTGTGCATTTAATAATCCGTTCACAGATTCCTTGTGATCACTAATCTCAATTTCCACTTCATAAATTATCTTAAACACTTGTTCTAGGTCGTCTATCCTGTTAGAAACATTTACATTAACTTGATTAATAAATTCCATCATCCTTTTGATGTTTTCTACATTCTTATTATTATTTTCTATTAGAGTACTTATAAGATTACCCTTCTGGTTAGCCCATTTCTCGATTAGTTCTACACGATCAGTTAAACCATTAACATCGCTTTCTGAAGCCACTCCAAACAAAGCACTAAATGCACTACCTACAAAAGGTAATAAAGATCTCTTGTTTCTTTGAGGTCTGACAATGTCTTCAATTTTACCTTGTAAGTTTCGTAATAATTCTACAAAGGCAGAATCACTATGGGTTAGTATGCACGTTCGTATTTCTTTATCTAACTGTTTCAAATGTTCTTCCCTTTCTAATATTGATTTGACATTGATCTTTACTACAGCAAAATCCGTTAACAGTTCACCTTTTCCATGTGTTTGTATCAAGGCCCCACTTTTAATGTCTATTGCACAAGTGATACCGATCACTAGGGTTAGGATCAGATGGAAGTTTTTCCACTGCTTCCTGTAGAATTTGAGAGGACCATGGATTAATTTTTACAACCTTTAAATGATTCCAATGGGCATACCTTACATCTAAACTCTGTTCATGTATCAGTTTAAATTTATAATTCTTTTTCCCTTCTAACACTCGATTAGGACCTTCAAATTTGGGAGACACCTTTTCATTTGGTCTTTCCTTTACATGTACCTTTATATATACTTGTGAACGTAACTTCAGGTGAGTATTTGAACTAGTTGTGTCATAGTATTTCTTATTTACCTGCTGCCCTTTTACTAGAGATTGTCTGGCTGTCTTATTATTTGAAAGGTTCTTTGCAGTTTCCAAGCTACTTAGTCCTGGTAATCATATGTGTGCCTAGGAGGTTTTGCGTCATCTAACAATGAGTTAGGCAGTCTTTTCTGATAACCATAAAGCAAAAAGTGTGGGGTTTCTCCTACCGTCTCAGTCATTGTGTTATTCAAGGTAAACTGAACATCCCCTAAAGGTATATCCTAATCTTCTGTAGTTGGACTAATGGTAGTTGGCAGTACATCCAGTATCTTCTTATTTGCCCTTTCTACTGTGCCATTTGAACTCGGCTTATAAGGAGTTATCTCACATTTCTTAATCTCAAAAAATTCACAAAGCTTCTTCATTACTTCACTAGTAAATTCGGGTGCATTTTCCAACAAAAGTACCTCCGGACACGAATGTCTTGTGAGTATTCTGGTCTTTAAAGCTTCTGCAACCGAAATAGCAGTTCTATCTCTAAATGGAACAATTTCTAAGTACCGAGTCAAAAAAATCAATGAAAACCAGTACATACTTATTTCCTCTCAAAGTTTTTGGAAAGGGTCCCATATGATCCATCTGAACTACCTCAAAAGAGTTTAAATTACTAGGATATTTTTCTAAAGGAGCTCTGACATTTTCATGACCTTTATGCCTATTACAAGTTTGACATTCATTTACAAATTCTTTTGCTTCTTCACTGCAATTAGGCCAAAAATAATTCCTACTAATTGTTCTCAGAGTATTTTTGATTCCTGGATGTCCTGCCAACTTGTGGGTATGTGTTATAGCTAATACTTCCTTAGTCAGTGTGTCAGGTACATATAGTCTAGAACAAGCACTCCTATCCTTAGCTTTCTTATATAATTTCCCATTCATCAATTCAAAATCTGACCTAGAATTTTCATTTTGTCACAAATCTCCTATTATTTTCCTGATATTTGCCTGTTTCCCTTGTTCTAGTTTTACTCTCTCCAAATCTAAGTCTATAACCTGACAGCTGGAACAAAAGGCGTTAGTCGTGATAATTCTTTCAGTATCCTCCTGTGCTCTAGATAATCCATCTGCTAAGGTATTAAACTTACCTGAAATGTATCTAAATTCTGGAGCAAACTCTAGTACACTAATAAATCATCAATTAAACTTCAAGTTATTAGTTCATGATCAGTAAGTACATTTACTTTATGTCCTAACAAAATGTGCCAAAACTTTCTCAGTGCCCAATAAATGGCTAAGCATTCCTTTTCTGTGGTATTGTAATTTCGTTCGGCCGCATTTAAGACTCTACTTGCATAATATACTACCCTCATTCTGGTTTTTGCTTTCTGTAACAAAACTGCTCCTATTCCTGTATTTGAAGCATCTCATGCTAAGTAAAACTGCTTGCTAAATTCTCGATACACTAAGTTAGGATATCGAATTAATTTCTCCTTCAACTCCTGAAAAACCTCCTCTTGTTCTGCTTTCCATTCAAACTCTACCTCCTTCTTGGTTAATTCTGTCAGTGGTTTAGCTATAGTTGTAAAATTTTTGACAAATGGTCTATAGTATCCTATCATTCCGAAAAATCTTCTTACACCTTTCAGATTTTGTGGAGCAGGATATTCCACAATAGCTTTTATTTTCCCTTCTTGCATGCGCAATCCATCAGCACTGATCACATATCCTAAATATTCTAAAGATTTCCTCAGGAATTGACATTTCTTAATCTTTATCTTTAGTCCTGCCTGTCTTAATCGTTCTAAAACTATTTCTATTGTTCTGAAATGGTTCTCCATATCTTTGCTAAATATAATGACATCATCTAAATAGACTGACACATTCTCTATGTCTCCTAAGATCTGTAACATCAATCTTACAAAAGTCAATGGAGCATTACCTGAAATTCTAAGTGTTCTTTATGTGTGCTGAAGGCAGTTAATGGCTTAGATTCTTCGTCTAAAGGTACTTGCCAATATCCACTTAGTAGATCTAAGGATGAGAAGATCTTTGCTCCTCCTAATTGAGCCAAAACATCATTTATTACAGGCATGGGCATTCTATCAGGAACTGTGTTCGCATTCAACTTGCGATAATCAATCACTAATCTGTACCTTCCATCTTTCTTTGGAATTAACAACATGGGAGAATTATAAGGCGATTAGAGGGTATGACCACTCCTTCTTCCTTCATTTCTTCTATCATTTTCTCTACTATTGGACGTTGGCTGATAGGTAACCTATAATTAGGTATGAAAAAGGGTTTGGCTCCATCATCTAGGACTATCTTTTGTCTTAACACCTGGGTCCTACCTAACCTATCACCCGTAATTGCTATGCCCTGCTTATATTTATTGAAGGTTTCTATTCATCTTTTTCTGTACCCAGGAAAATCTCCCTCTCTATTTCTGCATCAATGTTTCCTATGGTAAGGAATGCTTCCTCCTCTAACGGAATTATCTTATGTGTAACTTCTAGTCCTGTACAAAATTCGGTACCTGCTAACAAATGGAGTCCTTTATCAGAATAATTCATGACATAAGTAGTACAGGCTAATCCCTCCATCTGAACTAATGAATTATCCATTTTGACATATTCTGGCAATCTTTCTGGGGTCAATATTACATCATTATTTGTGTGTAGGCGGGTTAATAAATATACTCTAGTAAGAGTATTGGGCAGTGGTACTACATCTGTAGCTAATCTAAAGCTTATTTGGTTTTCATCTGCTGTGCTGATCAGACTTATTTCCCCAGTTTGTACTTGAGTACAAGAACATGAGTCTACAGTACATCTCCTTTGTCATGAGACTCCGTTTCTCTTAAGTGTCTTAACTCTTGTGAGTTCAATTTGCCTAGCAGAAAAACTTCTTGGAATTCCTTTTTATCTGTTCTCACAGATTCTTTGTCGACATTACCTTCCTTAGTATTTATGCTGTCTTCACAAGAAGTAATTTCTTCCTTTTTATGTGCAATTGCTAAATTTTCTTCTTTCTCCTTGTCTTCTGGTTCTAATTTGATTTCCCTTTCTCTTTTTGAACCGGAGTGTGTTTCAGCTATCGAAGCGGTCCCCTGCAAATTGGCCAAATTTGTAGTGGATTTGTCATCGACAAGTTGGAAACAAACTGCCTGATCATTTCCCGTTAGTATTAGTCTTCTGTCCTGACAATCAAAACCTATGCCAAAATCTTGAATTGTTTCAAAAGAAATAAAAGCTCGAGCGGGAAATGCTACTTCTTGAAGGACCTAAAATGGCACTTGACACTTCTTCTCTAACAATTCAATGTTTAAATCTATGGCTCCTACATTGTTAATCTGATTGCCAGTTATTCCCTTAACTAACGTATTCTCACCCCTAATCGTGGAAATAGGTATATTTAAATAATTAGTCAAGCTATGGAGCCCTATGATATTTGCAGTACTACCTGAATCTAACAAACTAAGGCATTCTTTACCTTCTATCTTGATATTTATTTTGGGTAATAATTGCTGTTGGAAGGATAAATATGTTGCTGGCAACGTGGATGCACCTCCGCTACCTGCAACATCCTTCCATTCTTTGGTTTCCCTATTTCCTGGACTCCTTTCCTGCTATTCTAGTCACTTTCTGTAGTTTGCATGGTTTGAGTTATCCTTTGCTTGTGCCTGGGGAGTACTTTCTGAGGGTTTATTATATTTCTTACCTTGGTACCAACATTCTTGGTCTGTGTGACCTCCTCTTTGACAATACTGGCAATACCTATTCTTTGGTCTAGCTCCCTTATGATGATAATTTCCTCTAGATTTATATGTATCATTATAATTTCCCTTGCTTTGTTCATTTGACTTATAAGGGGCTGGTTATATTGATGATTTCTATGGTAATTCTTATTCTTACTAGACTCGTTATTCTTATCTTCCCTGTAATTCTGATACCTCTTTTGTTTGGAAATCGCCAAAAAGTTACCTCGTCAATTTGGGTCTCTTTTTTTTCTGTATTTTTTCCTGAATTTTGCTCAAAGTTTTTGTGAGTTTCTGGGTAGGATCTATCGCTAGGTCTTTAAAAGGCTTCCTTTCTTTTTCCCCAAAGGCTGCATACAATGTACCGTAGGCCATATAAGTCAGAATTTCATCTAAATCTACCAGTTTGTTATTATCCTCACTAAACTTAGTTCTGTCTCCTACAGTGATTGTGGGTAATGACAAAATGTCTTCCCTAACTACTCCTAAATGATTCAGAACCTGGGTGTACAAAGTGTACAACCGATTGATCTCCTTGGCCGATCGCCACAATAATCTGCATTCCTCCTTGAACTCGTTAAAAGTTGTAATGTTTTCAAAAGCCTTACCGTGTAATGTAGTGTGATCATCCCCCACGTCTACGTTGACTAACAACATGGCCTGTTTAATTTTTTCTACTTATCAATTATTTTAAAACTAGCGATCCTATTCTCTGTATCCGCTAAGCACTTATATACATTGTATTTCTCTAATCTTTGTTTTTCGGGATTATCCCTGCCTGCATATCCACAAAACCGTGTGGTTTGTGTGATCAACCCAGCGGAATTCATATCGGCGATATTTGCTCTTAAAGGACTCAAACTTCGGTTACTCAAATTAGTATTTCTTGTCAAATTTTGACGTCTTTCTACACTAGCACTTTGCGACCATCTGTCTGCAGTTAATCTCAAGTCGTACTAGTATTTTGTGAGTCTTTGGAAAATATTATCAAGACTCATAGCCCACTTTGAAAAAGGAAAATTAAAACACACCAAAATTTTCTTATGAGAGACAAATGCCCTAACTTCCTGTTCTATAGAGAGACATTATTAATTATACGATAAAACAGGAGAGCGAATGAAAGTATGCAAACTACTCGCATATCCTTGGGTTCACAATCTCCTTCTGTTTTCCCTCTACTTTCTGGAGATTGTTTCGAAATTCTTCGACACGCATAATGCAACACGTATAATGCTTCAACACATATCTGAAATAAGGCCAGTATTAGTTCAAACACTTGATATAACACGGCAAAGTATCCCTTAACGCTACCACCATTTGTGATGATTCATTTAGTTTTTTTTTTTTTTTTTTTTTTTTTGTAATAAATCTTCTTATTGATTATCTAGTATTTTTACCTTTACCTACTAATCCTTAATTGCATTTTAGTCCATTTATATTTAATACTTAATGAGCTTCTCAGGAACTAATCTAAGAAAATTTACGTGGGTGAGGGATACTCGATGCCGCTTTTCTTCCTTTACTTGGACTAAAATAATTGAACAGTCACGTACAATGCAATCATAACAAAATGAGTTTTACATAAATCTGTAGCGATGAATTCAGAAGTCTTGAAACTGGCTGAAGAAGTAGATGTTTCCTTGCTGTAATTGGGCCTATACGTCAATCGTAGGCCATCTGCCATCGCTGAAGTAGGAGCCTCCGTCAGGTGTTGGGAAGGCTAGCACGATGTTCTAATCGTTACGGTCACGCTAAGCACCCGCGGTCTTTCATGTGGGGGCGGAATAGTTCTGGTCGTCGTCCTTCGTTTCAAGGGATAAAATGGTTCCCTTATTTCCTCGGCTGCTAATTGGTCCTGAATATACGCCGTCCTTCAGGTAATGAATGTGCAGCTACAGCTAGTTGTTCGCCTCGAGTCCGGCAAGTTAAAATAGGTCCTTAGACCTAGTTATACTGAGTGACTTTCTGGGAAGAAGAGAGCCCGGCTCACCTCTCACTATCGCTTATATATTATCGTCCTGGGCGCGTCAAGCTGTCCTTAATTACGTGACAATTCCTTGGTTATTGCACCTCCTTTCGCCTTGGTCCCCAATGAGTCATTTTGAGAAGGGAACAAGACGACGGGATGTTATTGAAAAATATCACAAGACTCAGCGCCTTTCTGTTAAAACAACCTACCTAACTTCTCGTTCGCTCTCCTCTCTCTCTACAATTCTTTCTATATCTTTACAATTACTACTAACTGCATTTGTCTCTCTACTTCTTATTAACTAATAAAACTCATGAATAAATGCATCAATAATATATATAAACCTTCTGCATATGAAATTTATCCAAATAAATCATTTGTCTGACAAAAGATTAACATTTCTTCACAGGTCGAAATAAATTTTAGTGAAATGAAATAAACAAACGTTTTCTACTGATCAAATGGATTTTTAGATTAGTTTGTAATTTTGTTACATTCATATAACAGAGTGAACAGATCATATATATATATATATATATATATATATATATATATATATATATATATATATATATATATAATGGGGGGACAATATAGCTGTTATATTTATGTTTACTAAAAAATAGATGGAGGAAGTAATATATTGCACAAACCTTGTCTTCTTGCCACCTTAAAAATGTTTCTGTGACCCTTAAGGGTTGCGACCCATAGTTTGGGAACAAGATTACATTTAGGCAATAAATTGAGGTCACAACATATTGCTTGCATAAAAAAGAACAATGAATTTTAAGCGTGCTGCTCAGTTTCTTGGTGAATCCGTATCAAACCCCATACAATATTGCTTAGAAAACAAGCTTGCTGATTTCGAAGGATGTAAGGGAACAATCAAATTCTTTAGTATATATATCCTCATTTCAAGAAATTTGTGCAGACGTAACTTTAAATCTCCAAATGCAACAAAAAAAAATTGCCTGTTTGTTTAAAGAATTTATGATGAAGGCTGATATTGGGATAGTCCAAGGGTTGTGACCTGGGAAGGGGGCCCGGCTAGGGGCTGTGACCTGGGAAGGGGGTCCGGGTGCTTGCTCCCGGCTAGGGGTTGTGACCTGGGAACTACTAGGTTAGGTTAGGTGGGTTTGTTGGGTTCTGTACCCTTTTACAAATCTCAAATGTGTTAAATAATCATGTTTGGCCTATGTTCAGCCACTTACATGATCCATATGTTTTACCAACTGGTTATCTTGTTCTTATTTAGCATTTCTGACCATTATTATTGCTGTAAATCACTCGTTTATGATATTTCCCCACCCTAAAAACCCCGGTTTCCCACTCGGTTCCCCCATAACCTCTGGTAACACAACTGAATTGGTATCATCTCTTTTCTCATCCATAGGGCTTCTTAGCATCAAGTGTACTTTTTATTTCGTGCTGGACAGTACGAAAGAAGTGTAAGGTTTTCACTATATGTGTGTATATATATATATATATATATATATATATATATATATATATATATATATATATATATATATATATATATATATATACACATATATATATATATATCCTAATATTTTGTCAAACTTACCGTTGATTATTTAATTCATCAAAATAGTTTCTCTGTAAGGGAGGTTGGGGGAGAAATGTCCCCCCCCCCCCGGGGGGGGGGATATCCTAAGGCTGAAATTCCCCCCGGGGGAATAACAGCCCGGGCTGCATTTCCCTGGGAGGTAAATCGATCCTAGGCTAATTTTCCCGGGGGGAATTTGAGTCAGGGGGGAAAAATTTCCTGCTACACCGGGTAAGAGACAAGGGTTAACGTGAGGGTAAGTAACTGAATATATATTTTTCTTTTGATTAGAATCAGATTCTTAGTTATTTAAAAAAAATAAAGAGAGAGAGAGAGAGAGAGAGAGAGAGAGAGAGAGAGAGAGAGAGAGAGAGAGAGAGAGAGAGAGAGAGAGAGAGAGAGAAAACATAAACCTGAGATTGCCAATCCATTAAGAACAACTCAAGCGAAGAACGAGGATGTCACATAACTTAATGATGTCCAATAATGTTGACCTTTAACTTTACTTCCATATCTTTTTTACATAGTTTTGGTACGATGAAGGATTTTTTCATATGTCAATCAATGAAGGATTGGAGTTGGTGATTAGTGTCGCAGCCATCTGCCAAAATAGACGTAGACTCTCGTCAGTACCTGTCAAAATACAGTAGACGTAGACTGTAGTAGCCACCTGTCAAAATAGACCATGAATCATTCTCAGGATCTTTGACCTGTTAAAAGTATAGCTCAAAAGGTTTGTAGGCCTTCTATTAAGAATCCTGTCGTGGAGTTTTTTCCTTTGACCATCAACAACAATATATTGTCTTGAGGAAAGTCTTGAAATATTTCATTTCAACACATTTATAATTTACCGTAAAAATCAGTTGGAATTAAACCTCGTTATCGGTTATAGCAACCTATTGTGTTTTTTTTTTTTTATTCAGATTATCGCATATAGATATGATTTATTAAATATATGGTAAATGTATAAATTACATCAACTTCAGAATAGAATATAAATTTTGAAGGTTTGTTAATAAAGGCTTTATATAAAAGAGGTAATATCGATATATTGTTAATTTTTTGGGGTGAGTAAAGTGCAGGAATTAAAATTTAACATACCATTCATATATCTTTATTGGGTCATATATTTTTGGTGTAAACCATTATAGTATTTTCATAAATAGTTGCTACGTTGGGAATGACTAGGGAGTCATTGTCTTTGTCTTTAAAGACGTCTTCATGACTGTTTTTATTTAAAAGTTGTAAGTTCACCAGCTTTAAGCTAGGGGGTTTTAAACCTCTCTTGTATCTTGTTTTCTTCACTTTCCAAAATGTTCTCTATTATTTCCTTTGTAAAGGTCACAAACATCATCTATGTATTCTCCCCTGAAATTCTATTTTGGTCATGTTTAACCTTGCTTTCATTACTAGAGAGAAACTTTAATATATATTGTATGTTGCAAAGAATCTCTGGTCAAATGTGATGGGTTATTTGCTGGACTAATGTGAGCATGAGGATGGAATTGGACACAAAGAAATGAGAGCACATTATAATCATTTGTGTAAATGGAGAGAACCTACACAATATTTCTCATCAGCAATTCTTCTCTTATTGACCTATTCATATTTTCCAGTTCATCTGCTTCATTAATTTTCTTTTCTTATGCATAAATTATTCCTATTTGACCTTTAGTTTTTTTTACATTGCCTGTTTAAAGCCACATAGACTCATGACTGCAGTTTACACTTGGTTATTTCAACTATTACACTTGCTAATTCTTTCTTTACTGCAATCAACACTCTATTTATTATTTTCTTTTGATATTAGACATTCTACAACCTTCTTTATTCAACTTTTCTTTATCCTTTAATTGGATCTCAGTGGTGAAGATAATTACTGCATTCATCTTTTATATATCATCTCCTCTGGTAAGTCCCATTTTTATTTTATCCCTCTTATAGTACGGCGTCAATGTTCCTTATAATATATATATATATATATATATATATATATATATATATGTATGTATATATATTTATATATATACATATATATATTATCCATTAATTGGATCTCAGTGATGAAGATAATTACTGCATTCATCTTTTATATATTATCTCCTCTGGTTAGTCCCATTTTTATTTTATCCCTCTTATAGTACGGCGTCAATGACCTTAGATGTTCCTTTATAATATATATGCATATATATATATATATACATATATACGTATGTATATATATATATATATATATATATATATATCTATATACATATGTATATTATATATATAGATATGTATATATATATATATATATATATATATATATATATATATATACTGTATATATATATATATATATATATATATAATATGTATATATATATGTATGTATATGTATATATATATATATATATATATATATATATATATATATATATATATATATATATATACATATCATCGTTGTTTAAAAGCAAAGAAAAATAACATGATTATCAATACGTAAATATTAGGTAATTTTGTTATATAAACCAGAAATTAGACGAAAATTGAAATATAAAAGCCATTAAAAATGTAAAGATAAAATTGGAACAGAATACCAGCTGATAGATAAAGTATATTAATAAATCGTAAGTATAAACATAGTAGGCTTAGAAAACTGAAAGCCCTAACTTGATCGTTATTGGATTGAGTTTATAGCAAAGAATAAAAAATCGTTGGCATGTTTTTGGGGAATTCAACAAGTAGGCCTACCGGTGTTACATGAGAGTCATTGTGTGCCAATTGTTTAATTGGTCACACAAAAATCATTTTAAAAACATGATTTTGTCAGATGCCACGAAATCACATCTAAGGGTGATAGTGCCTTATCAAACTTTAGCCCCCCTATCCAAAAAAGGCTCCTACACCCCTGTGTAGCCTGTAGCCTGTAGTCACCAGACAAACTACAGGCCAAGCAGGTGGCAAAGTGTGGCATGTTTCAAAGAATGACAGGAACACAAGCTTCAAAGCTCTCTTGGTATATATCCATTTCAGGGTTTAGTTTGTATCAAATGAATTAACAGGAGAGAGTCTATTGTAGTCGGGCAAAATTTCTATAAATTTCTATCAGATGCAAGAATCTTACTCTCATGAATACTAGTATTTACTATTCTTAGAATTATGTCGGCAAGCAAGACTAAAAAAAGTTGCCTTATCCAATTACTTAAGAACATCGAATCAATCGCACAATTTACTTCCCACTTATTTAATCTTGGTCACTTCATCTTTTGTTATAGAATTAAATCTGATATGAAATATCTGTAAAAGACCCAATTATATTTCTTATTTCAAGAATTCTAGACATCTATTAGCCAGACCTTGGTCGTTATATCCACCCGGGAGTTTTTTCATTTACATTTCCCTTCTCCATCATACGGCTCAATACTACACAGTATTATCGAAGTTTTATTCCAGATATGACCAGGTTGTGGAATGATCTACCCAATCACCTAGTTGAATCGTTATAAATAAAGAAGTTCAAACTTGCAGCGAATAGATTAATGTTGGAGACAGGGATATAACCTAGACTTAGCATTGGCCTCATCGAAACTTGACCATACTTTCAGAAATAATGTAAATGGAAGATTTTGTTTCTGTGATATTTTGTCACTTGAAATTTTGTCCTGTCAGATTTTGTCCTAAGTGATTTCGTCCCGTGAGATTTTATGCGGTCAGATTTTGTCCTAAGTGAGTTTGTCCCGTGAGATTTTGTCCTATGGGATTTTGTCCCGTGAGATTTTGTCCATTCACATTCTGTCCTATATGATTTTATCACGTGAGATTGTGTTCAGTCTGATTTTGATCCGTCAAATTTTATCCTATGGGATTTTGTCCATTTAGATATTGTCCCATGTGATTGTGTCCAATGTGATTTTGTTTCGTGAGATTTTGACCTATGTTATTTTGTCCTGTCAGATTTTGTCATATGTGATTTTGTCCCTTAAAATATTGTCTTATCAGAATTTGTCCTATGCGATTTTGTCCCGTGAGATTTGTCCAGTCAGATTTTTTTCCTATGTGGTTTTGTCCCTTGAGATTTTGACCAATCAAATTGTGTCTTATGTGATAATATCCCGTCAGAATTTGAGCTTTTTTATTTACATGCAAAAAAAAAAATAAATAAAAAGGGGGTTGGGTGTTGAATATAATGAAAGCATTGGCATGACCTGAGCTTCATCTGATTAATATGGAAAAACTATTCAAAGCGATTTTTTTTACTGGCGAAAAATGTGTTTTTACGACAGTTTCACTATTACTATGAATCACGTTTGTATACATAAAAATACCCAAATAAATATAGATAATCCTTTTCATTTGCAATGCTTTCATAGGCTCTACCACTTTACATCTTCATGTGTCAAAATTACAACATCACACCCACAACATAAGATGAATATTTTAACCGCATCTAAGAACACAATCTTAACTAATTTGTGTACCTGAGACTATTCCCTCACTGTTCAAAGTCTGATAGGAAAGTATCACACAGAACAAAATGTGATTATGTCTCGTTTTTTAAATGTATTTTTTTTAAAGTCAGCCACTAAAACGGAACCCTCTACGAAGAGCGTTTGACTTCCTGTTAATTTCATCTGGAGAACCATCTATAACATTAACGGATATTTAACTAAAAAAAAAAAAAACTTTAGTAACCTTTTTCACCAATGCAACAGTTACGTGGAGAGAGAGAGAGAGAGAGAGAGAGAGAGAGAGAGAGAGAGAGAGAGAGAGAGAGAGAGAGAGAGAGAGATTAAACATTAGTTTAAGAATTTTAGACAATACTAACCTACGAAAGAATAATCAGAATGTTTGCTTCTCTCAACAGCGCACTACTCATAATTCATTCAACTTGTCCCATAATTATGACTAAAGTTCTCTCAAGAATAATCAATCAAGAGATCGTATTCTTTCGAGGATAAGTGATATAGGAGACTACTATGTGCAGGAAAATGGATACTATTTCTTAAAGGAGTAACACGGGGAAACTTGATGACGACTCTTAAAAGTTATTTCATTTGATTTGAATTATGGTAAAAACTATGGAACAATTTCATATTCTAACAAATGAAAACTACGACATTTCTTACATAATAGATATTTCATTTTTATTCTCCAAGTCGTAATAAAACTTTATTAATAATTACTCAAATATTTTTTGTTATGGGATAACTGTTAATATCGGCCTCTCCTTTACATGTGAACACCGTTTCCACCAAGAGACTGTGCTGGCATAAGGCCACCAATTTTCTTTTAAAGAATAAAAAATCCCTAAAAGATAATATTAAGTTTCCATTGTAACGAATGATGAGTCAGCGAACAGATCGCTTGAGTTTTAACTATTTTCGGTCCATTTGATCTATGGTAGAGACACTGACTCATTGATCGTTGGAATGAGAGTATCAGAAAAATTGGTTTATTGAACAGGTTTCTCCATAAAAAGATATATAATTTATACGAACGTAATCTAATAAACTACCTTTTCTATGATTATCATTTCAACGACCAATGAAGACCATAACTCGATTTTAGTACTAAATTGATTTTCGCCCAACTATATTTATTTTCTTATTCGCTCTCCATAATATTAGGAGACGGTGGTTCGTCCATTAACGATTTGGGGATACATAATAACTATTATATATATATATATATATATATATATATATATATATATATTTACTGTATATATATATATATATATATATATATATATATATATATATATATATATATGAATTATTTGTGCTCATATCCTTCATCAAGCATATAAGCCTCATTGGCTTATATTTTGAGGTGCCTCACTTACAACATTAGAGGTTTTTTAGCCTCTATATGTTGGCGCCTTAATACTAGCATTAGAGGCTCCATGACCTCTATTTTCAGGTGTCATACTTCTAGCATTAGAGGTTCTTTGACCTCTATTTTGAGGTACCTTATTACATTTAGCATTAGATGTTCTTTGAGCTCTATTTTCAGGTGCCATACTTCTAGCATTAGAGGTTCTTTGACCTCTATTTTTAGGTACCTTACATTTAGCAGCAGAGGGTCTTTGACCTCTATTTTAAGGTGCCACACTTCCAGCAGCAGAGGATTTTTAACCTCTATTTTTAGGTACCTTACATTTAGCATTCGAGGGTCTGTGACCTCTATTTTCAGATGCCATACTTCTAGCATTAGGGGTTCTTTGATCTCTATTTTTAGGTACCTTACATTTAGCATAAGAGGGTCTTTGACTTCTATTTTGAGCTTCCATACTTTAGTATTAGATGTTCTTTGGCCTCTATTCTGAGGTGCCATACTTTTAACATTGGAGGGTCTTTGACCTCTATATTGTGGTGCCATGCTTTTAGCATTAGAGGTATTTTGACCTTCTTTCTGAGTTGTCTTACTTCTAGCATAGAGGCTTTTTGACCTCTAGTTTGAGAAGACTTACTTCTAGCATAAGAGGTTTTTTTTACCTCTACTTGAGGCTCATTACTCATATCATTAGAAGCTTTTGACTTCTATCTCGAGGGGCCTTACCTTTAGCATTTGATGCCTTTTTACCTCAGTTCTGAGAAGCCACACTTCTACCATTATAGGATCTCTGACTTCTATTTTTAGGTGCCTTACCTCTAGCATTAGAAGCTTTATTTTATTTATATTTAGAGGCGCCTTACCTTTAGCATTTCAATTTTCCATTTTCGAAATATTCGTCATTGCTATTTTGACTCAAGTTCATCGATACAGTTAGGGCAAAGCTCTTTTTGTATATCTTCGTTTCTGCTGTTGGCGTTTATAAAGACATTCTTCTTGTGGTAGAACCTTCCACAACATTCACATCCTATTCATCCCCTCCCATCGAAGATCCACACAAAGGGCAGCTATCCATCATGGTGTAATTTTACTTTTGTCTTGAGTTCTTCCATAAGATTAACTGATACTTTCAAAGATCTCATCAACGAAATGTAAACTAGAACACATCAATATGTATGGACAGTTAATTGTTGTATTGGTAATTTTTCTATTCATATATTCTCTTTCTTCTTAATTACCATTTTAAAATCCTTTTATCCCTCTGTATTACCATATATATTTTTCTGCAAACATTATGACCAAACCTTTTACCAAAACGAGACCGGGAATGGATTTGAAGTAGATTGAAGTTTTAAATAATCATTCCCTATTTCACTCATTAAATGGTAGGTATAACGTCATAATCGGGTAAATTCTCATCCATACATATAAAGCAACAAGATGATAGCCCGGAGGGAGCATCGAGAGGAGTCCAGCGAGGGAATGATATGACTAGAAAGAAATTGCAGGGTATCTTCGAATTCATATCTTGCAGATTAAAGATTAGCAAGTATTATGTAAATTTTAATGAAGTAATGCATCCATTTAATTTGCAATGCTGATATTTGCAATCAGTTATTACTTTTGATTTCGACCCAGATAATATTTTCATTATTCAAGAAAAATTATAGCATTATGAGAGCTTTAAAATAATTTTAGAACAAAAGCTGAACTCAGGAGATGTGCCATATTGAGGCAGAGAATGAGGTCTTCCATCAATTCCTTTCAAATGCCGGAGACTCGGAGGATCTGGCCTTCACTCCGGTTGACGAACTCTTTTGTATCTGGACTGAGTGGCTCTGGTTTTTGCAAAGACATATTTTCTGTTTTTCTGTTTAGATTCACGGCTTGATTTATAAAATGTGGGCCATAGGGCCTGATATAAGGGTCGGGGAAGCCATTTAACACGAGGTGCCTATGTAAAAACACAAAAACAAAACGCTCCAAAATACCTATGAAAAGGATGATGATCATGAAGACTTCCTGCAAAATAAATTCCCTGATCTCGGAGAAGTTAGGTTACGGAGCTTTTCCTACAAGAGAAAAACTAGATTGAAGCCCAAACGGTTCCCGAAGAAGGTAGACGCAAATAATCATTGGAAATAAACACGGAAGATGGTTTGGGAATCATAAAAAAAAATGTTTATCTTTTTCCTCTACAGCCATCGTTAATTAGTGCAAAAAGTTAGGAAAAATAATTTGAAACTGCATTTGATATGAAATAAGATACATTCGAAATGAAATTCCATTTTTCAATATCAAAGAGCTTAAAAAAGAGCTTCTCTGTTTTTTTTCGTTTTTTTTCAAAAACACGAAGGATTTCCCTCTACCTAACCCATTTGCCTTTTCCCTACAGAGAATCACTGGATGTGCCTTTATCATTCATTTTGACTTGGCTGACTGCAATTCTTTGAAGACATTATAATCAATCAAAACTTCCATATAAATATATATATATTTATATATATATATATATATATATATATATATATATATATATATACATATATATATATATATATATATATATATATATATATATATATAAAACGGATTTTGAGCGAAGCGAAAAATCTATTTTTGGGTGAGGTAGCCATGTCGTCCTGATGGAAGGTCCTAATAGGTAACTTTCTAGGGTATATTTGACTACAGTGATATTCCCAGAGAATTTTACCTTAAGGTATCCAGAATTCTAACGCCTGGAGCGAATATCCCTAAATAATCTCACAGGGATATCGCATAATATCAGAGGACGTATTCTTGACACGTCACATAGCTATCTTCACCCTGAACAGTATTGACGCTTCGAGGGGTTACAGTGACAAGAATCTGAAACGAGAATGAAAAGAGAGCCGCTCATAAGGCATCTCTCCTATTCCGTTTCCAGTGTGTATCTGATAAAGGTGGTAGCGCCCTCTTTATTCCTTGTAGCGATATACGAGGTGCTACAGATACTGTATTATAGGGAGGGGTCAATAAGCCCTTTTACAATAAAAGGAAGGGCGGGTCCATCAGGACGACAGGGCTACCTCACCCAAAAATAGATTTTTCGCTTCGCTCAAAATCCGTTTTTTGGGCTCAGGCCATGTCAGTAGTACTATTTTGGCCATAGCCGATCACCCCCCAGAAAGGGGTGGCCACAGCCGATCACCCGGAAATGAGGGTATGGCCGTAGACGATCACCCAAGGTCACAGAGGGTATGGCCGTAGACGATCACCCAAGGTCACAGAGGCTTACTGTTGACGGAAGTGTAGTATTTTTAAAGAGTTTTGTTTACAAACATTGCTTTGAAGGACGTTCGTGGCCCTCACCCGGAAAAGATGGTATGGCCGTAGACGATCACCCAAGGTCACAGAGGCTTACTGTTGACGGAAGTGTAGTATTTTTAAAGAGTTTTGTTTACAAACATTGCTTTGAAGGACGTTCGTGGCCCTCACCCGGAAAAGATGGTATGGCCGTAGACGATCACCCAAGGTCACAGAGGCTTACTGTTGACGGAAGTGTAGTATTTTTAAAGAGTTTTGTTTACAAACATTGCTTTGAAGGACGTTTGTTTCGACAGTAGGTCGGTGTTGATGGAAGGGGAGTATTATTTTTGTTTACAAACATAGAGTTGAAGGTCGTAGGGTTCGTAATGGCATACGTACGGGAACTATTTAAGGGAAATTGTTTACGGAAGTAGAGTATGATTTTAAGTTTTTTGTTTACAAACATTGAGTTGAAGACCGTACGGTAGTGTGTCACTATTAAAGGGAATTTGTTTACAAAACATTGAGGACGTAACCATTTGTTATTATCAAGCAACTCTTCGTAATGACGTACGTACGTACGTGTTTATACGTACCAGGAACTGTGGCACTGTTTAGAAAACCTTGAGAACGTATTCATAGTGGGCTACTATTAAAGGGAATTTGTTTACAAATATTGAGGGTGAAATCGTAGTATAGTTGATAGGGGTAAAACATGCCCAGACAGTCTCTACACCCGAGGCCCCCGTTCGCTACCTGTTGATAGGCCTACACTTGTCACACCCTGCACCTGGCGCGCAATCCCTAATCATTTGCGATGATAGGGTAAAACGCGGGGCATCCTCTACACCGAGTCAAAGGTTCATCCCTTCAACTTTCGTTCTCCACCCGTAGGTAGGCCTAAGTACCAGTCCCAAACCTTACCGTTAACGTAGTGAGAGCTCGTCTACAGTAATACTGAGTCATCTTACCACCCATTACGCTGTCCCCTAGATAACTAAAGCGGATCGGCTTTATCTACGTCGTTTTAGCAACTCACAAATCTCCATTGATACAACTCACAAAACTCCATTGATAATTCTGGCCATCATTTTCCTTTAAATTGGATGGTGATAAATGTTCCCTCAGTTTCCTAATGGTCCACACACCTCTACAATATTTGGAAATCATACTCATCGGGGTCGGGGAAACTGATTCCCCCGAATTTCATTTGAGGGATATTGTTACTCTCACCCCTTTTTTAAAGGGACGAGTATTTTCCTTGGGGGTTTTGTCCACAGTAATACTGAGTCATCTTACCATCCATTACGCTGTCCCACCTGGGCTATTTGTAAGGATTAATTATTTGTAATGATAAAACATGCCCAGACAGTCTCTACACCCGAGTCAAAGGGCTAAGCCGTGATGGGGCTAAGCACCTGTTCCAACTTGCCCCAGACGCGTAATCTTAAACATTAGGCAAAGCTCTCTCTCTCTCTCTCTCTCTCTCTCTCTCTCTCTCTACAGAGAAGGTGTAATAAAACACATAGTACTTAATATTTGTTTATTAATGATAATAATAATAATAATAATAATAATAATAATAATAATAATAATAATAAAACAAAAGCAAAATATTTTGGGATAGGGTCTAAGATGAGTTCATACACACACACCAAAATACGTGGGAGGATAATAAAAGAAACACATACTACTTAATATAAGTTTATTATTAGGAAACATTTCAGTAAAATAACCATACAGGATATTTTGAAAATAGATAACTAAAGCGGATCGGCTTTATTTACGTCGTTTTAGCAACTCACAAATCTCCATTGATAATTCTGGCTTGGTGTGACGCCAGATATACATACATGGACGACTGTTAAGATGTAAAAGATAATAAAGTAATACAGTGACATCATTTTCCTTTAAATTGAATGGTGATAAATGTTCCCTCAGTTTCCTAATGGCTCCACACACCCCGTTTAAAGTTACACTGTGGGTGAAATATAAGCAATGAAACGCGCACAGAGACGAATTGTAATTTTGCACTCGCATAACATTGGCAAAGCACTTCATGGTGGAATGTCTTCGTAAAAATTCGGTGAAATACGTCGAATGTTCTTCAGGCCGCATACCTAAAGGGTCGTAAAAGATGATGTTTTGAAATGGGGACTTCTGGATAATAAAAACAACCCAGTGACCCACTTTACGATGTTGGTGAGAAGCAAGTGTATTTGCAATAAGTATAATTGACTTAGGTCTCGTCAAGGGTATCTCGAACCCAGCCAAATGGTCACTGGATACGCATCCATAAAAGTGTGCTTCATTCCCGAGTTTATTCCTCAAAGCAAATTCTATATCTCTGGTATTCATCTTACACCTCACCCATACCACTTCCGGGGTACGACTACTTGGTCATTTTACCCCTCCCCGTTAATATATTTTCACCAAATAACGATATGGAAAGCGGGGCAGTGGACTCCCAACACCCCCCTACCCTCTTAAACACACACACACACACACACACACACACACACACACACACACACACACACTTATTCTAAAATACCTGTAACAACGTTTTGCTATTATTAGGAAAAACTCCCTGTAAAATTATCCTTCATGAAAACAGCGGATATTTTTACCTTCTTTTAGGAAACCATTCATTAATGGGTGTTCATTTATTACAGGCTGTGTATTTATGCTGAAAGAATCCGTAGGAAAACTTTCATGTCTTACGCCCTGACGTCGCAATATACATTCCGGTTTTGATCAATAGTTATAACTCCCTGGGTTTCTCCAAACAATAAAATAAGCCTATTTTCGTTAATCTGCTGATCAAACGTTAAATTAATCCGCAAGTCCCCATTTTTCTCTACCTCCAGAGTATCCATTAATGCAATTTCGGGTTTGAAGTTGAAAGCAATTACAGTCCGTCCACGATCGTAACAATCAAAATGAATTAGGTGGTCATAAGTTAACCCTAAAGATTTTAATGTCTCGTAGTAAAGATGGGAATAATTTTCTGGGAATTGTGACCTTATGTCGTATAAAGTGGAACCATTTAGCGTTACTCCTATATGACTTAAATTATTATGTCCGAAATAAATAGGGTTTCTATTCAATACTCCATTAAAGCTCTCCATATTAACAATGGCCAGGTATAATTTTTCAGGTATGACCTTATTGAAAGGTAAATCCAACGTTGCCTGAGTCTGATTAGGAGCCAATGCGTACGTCCTGTAAAGTGTTTTATTAAAGACAGTTTCCACGGAACTATTAGGATTCGAAAGTGCTCGATGGAGTGCGAGTAAAGCCGGTGGTCTCGGGATGACTTTATCAACGTGTAGTCTAGCTTCTTGGAGATTAAATTTAAATTCCTCGATAGTTGCAGTGGAATTAATGAACCACGCATTCGGAGCTAATTCCAACTTGATACGAACGTCGATATTATCCATCAAATATTCATCTACTGAGGCAACATCGAGCATAAGCGGGTGAATGATATGAAGTCCTTCTCTTTTTCCCTTAGTCACCCACTCCTTTTCCATTTTGTTCAATTTTGTAAAATAATCAGGTGGAAGTACATTTGAAATGGAAGTCCCCTTGTAATCCTGGAAAAGATAACCAAGACGCCCAATTGTTTTCACAGTGTGGGATTTAGCAGTAGTTAATAACTTTATAAAAGACCAGTAATTGAAATGGGGATTTGATTCTACAAGTCTTTCACCGATATAAACCTGGGATGACTTAAAGATTGTATTCGCCAAAGCATTGACGAAGATAACGTCTGTAGCATCACCTAACGCACTTCCATCTGGGGCCGTGACTTTTAAATGAAGTTCTATAGCTAGACTCGCTAAATCAATTAGAGTTCCTTCTATGCCATTGATACGAAATTCGAGATAGCGATCAGTGATAGCTCCTCCCGAGGTAAGATTAGTAGGGAGAATAAAAGACGTCTGTCGATCAGTGACTGATGTCTCTACTATCCTCATCCGGTTGGGTCTCGGAAAACTGTCTACGACGCCAGCGGTAAAATGGGATGTTGGTAATTCATTCCCCACATGACCAGCAATTCTCGGAGCAGCAGATGCCATTGTTAATGTCTTTGCTCACGCACTTATTTACTGGAACTAAATTACATCGCGCTAAACACGTCTTTATATCCTAAATTCCTACGATGGATTTTCTTTTTATTTACTCTTCTCTTGCCATTTCTTTTAACTTTTTTCCTTTTCTTTCCCCGGCCAGTAACGATGCGTCTCCCAGTCGATTTTAGCGCTTCTACCCCCCTTTGTTTAAGACTAGACCTGAAATCTTTTGTTCCCTGCTGTAAATCACCTATAACATTTTGACCAAATTCTAGGGCCGATGGTAAGACGGCTTTTGCTACAAAGGGTGCGACTCTTTTAGCCAGCCCAGCTAATAGGCTAAAAATTCCACCACCCTGTTGCGAACGCCTGGGGGCTCTAAATATCTCAATATCCCCTAGAGACCCTCCTCGTTGAAGTTTTATGGGATCACTAGTAAATATGATACTGAACTCCTCGGGAGAGGGAGGGATAAACGTAACCCTCATGATGCCCCGCTCCAGAATAAACCCAAGTGCTTGGGTACTTGCTTTTATATTGTTTTCTGTTTCGGTCTAATATGAAGAATGCATATAGTGCTACTATCCTCACGAAAGTGTATTGCTCGTCCTTCTTGATCAGTCAAGCGGATTGATATTGCATCCAATTCCTTTGTCCCTAAGGGGTAATACACGTAATTATGATACCCCCTCGTTTTACTACCCCACATACTAAAGCTGTCTAATATATTAACTTTCTTGCCCCCGAAATAAGATCTTTCAACAATATCTGAATAAACAAGAACAAAATCTACCCCGGATGTTGGGGAGGGTGGGAAAGGGGCCAGCAGATTATGCGTCTTAATCATGGGTTCCCCTGCGGTGGTTTCAAAAATTTGATATGGTTTGTCTGTATTAAAACCCAAAGTAGCTCCAATTCTTTTTCCAAATTTTAATTTTACGGCCTGAATGGGACCTTTTCGATAAATTCCCTCTCTTGTTTCCTGTCTCTTTGTGAACTTGAGTAGAACTCTCTCTCTTTGATAGTCATATTCTAATAGACCTGTCGCGGGTATATTTTCCTTGTAAAATTCGATCGGTAGGACGTTCTTCAAAGCGTATGTTATGTCTTCATTTATACTGGATACCATATAGCCAGCATCGGTGGATAGAATGCTTAATCTAGGCTTGTAGGTTTCCTCAGTACGTGACGTAATAGTAGGCTCACCCCCTATGGATATCCGTACCTTTGTAATAATTATTTCTATTCCGGAATCAACCTCACCACTGACGAGGCCATATATTTCATTTGGGTAATGAATATTGATGAGTGCTACTTCATGCTCCAAATTATGATCTAAATTTATACTATTCTGAAGCTTATTTGTAAAGTTACCTGCATTATTTTCAGGGAAGATATCCCTATTACCCAGAGAGGTCAGTGTTACGATATGGCTTTCGCCACCCATTGTGGCTAAGAAATGACTGAAAGTATTCTATAGTCGATTTTTTTAAACCTGGCAAACTTGCACTAAACTTGCACTTAGCTGGTTGTCGCTGATTGGATGAGTGTCGTGTTGTCCGAATATCTCAGTTTGGTTTTCACACTGTTTTAGAATTGTGATTATACGGCCATAGATTGAGATAAGAGGCAAATTATGTAATGTTATGTAAATACCAGTTGTAATAAACGTAAGTATTAAGAAGTTACATACCAAATTATTATATAATAGTTAACAGTTATGAAACAACACTCTCCGAAGCTGTAGACTTGAAATATGTTTCAAACGCATGAAGTTTAATGTTTAAATTTCTAGCTAGATTTTTAGCGCAAACGTGCCATTGGTGGTTTGGAAAAAAGCAAAACGTATTGATTATACATTGCTGAAGGTTGTATAACGCCTAAGAACAAAATACTATCGTAGAAATGTAAGCTTGCCGAAACATTTGGGGTGGAGGAGTTGAGAAAGGAACCGCCGGCGAGTTGTCGTCTGCACACACCGCCACCATCAATCAGCTTAGAATCTGCTATCGAGCAATTGGCTCACTGTCGATTTCACCTATTTCAGCCATGGCCACAAGAGACGATATGGAACAAAGCGAAGATGAAGGCACTTCAAACACCAGGCATATACATACTGCTGGCAGTAGGCTTACCAGTCAGTGCCGTAATATAATAATGAATGTTTTTCAATATTTCAATTCACAGGGCCCTAGCAAGACAATGAAAGAAATCATTAAGGCGACAGCAACAGCAACTCAAGTTTCAGAGAGAACTATCTATCGCATCAAATCTGAGAAGATGAAATCTTCAGACGGTATAATTCATTCACCCTTGCCCCGGGAAAGGAAATCGACTGTTGTTATAATTTTTAATATTATTATTGACTTTTCTCTTCATTAATGCCATTATTGCCTAATACAGCTACTGTATTATTAAAATGAACAGTCATGAAAATATACTTAAAATTTAAGTTCCTAAGAACCTTTTGTTTCCCTGTACTATTGAAAACTGCTATAAGTTTATTGAGATGGAACAAAAGACAACATGACAGCTAACAATCTCAAATATAAGGGGTCTGCTCTTATTATTCATGGGGAGTCTTATGATTTACAAAATATAATATAATTAAGGTCTATCTAAAAATAAGATGGACCAGTCTTAATCTTTTTCAAAATGTCAAATCGCAACGTAACTTTGTCTCCATTATCATGAAGGTCTTATGAATTTCAGGATCACACTTCAGTTATGTCGTTAAAAATCCATAAAATTTAGATGCGTCTCTTTTTTTCATTTGAACTAAACAGCATTTCTTATATATATATATATATATATATATATATATATATATATATATATATATATATATATATATATATATATATATATGTTTCAAGTACCCCGTATATATATATATATATATATATATATATATATATATATATATATATATATATATATTTCAAGTCCCCCGCTATAACAAAACCCTCTACGAAGAGCGTTTGACTTCCTGTTAATTCCATCTGAAGAACCATCTATAACATTATTCTTATTATGACTTGCTAAGCTACAACCCAAGTTGGAAAAAGCAAGATGTTAAAAGCTCAGGGGCTCCAACAGACAAAAATAGCTCATTAAGGAAAGGAAACAAGGAAAAATACAATATTTTAAGAACGTTTGTACCACCTGTGTGTCACACGAGCGTACATAGTAACGACATTTCTCTTTTTTTGTATATTATCCTTTGTATTTTCGCTCTCCCCTCACACTGACAGCAGCTTGGATTAACCTTTCTGCCTACTTCAATGCTAACTGAAAACAGAACCGGTTACCGGATTGACAAGAAATAGCATATTTGTATTTTGTGACCTTACCGGGGCCTAGTGTGTATATATACTCGATGTGTCTTAATAAAGTTACTCCGTTGCTTTCATCTCGCCTTCTACTCACAACCTACTCTTGGCCCGTTACATTTGTGACCCTGGAGTGCGACTTGCTCCTCCCGCCTTTCCCCCCTCACTGTTCCTATGGAGGATTCCACGGAAGCTGGCGCCGCCCCATTCAAACTTTGGTCGTTCGCCAGCGGAGAGGCGTTTGCTTAGTTTCAGCGCCCAGAAGTCCGGTTCCGCATCAAGGGCGTGACTGGCTCAACCACCAAAGCAGATTATGTTCTCGCGGCGATACCCGAGGACACCTTCCTGGAAATCTCCGACTGGCTTTGTGAACAAGGAAACCCTCAAAACGTAACCTCTGCCGCAGTACTCGCTGTCGCCAGCATCTGCAAGCAAAGCTTTTTTATCTCTCTCAACAACCGTTAGGGAACCAAAGGGCTTCTCTCACCCTTAGGGAAATGACCAGTATCGCACGCCTGCAACCTGCCACAGACGGCTCTCCTCGTGAGGTGAACCTACTTCGTGCCTTATGGGTACGCCGTTTACCTGAACCTGTATGCGCTGCCATACACGATGTCGATAGTTTACTCATAAGGGACTTGATGACTAAGCTGACACCCTTATGGCCAGCCACTTCACGACCTTCAAGACCTCCATCAACGCCTCCCCCCCTGACGAAGAGGACACCTATTCAACGTTCATCATGCCTGAATACAATTGCCCTGTCAAGAAACACTTTGGCCGGCGTTCAACTAGGATTGGATTGCGATGCTTTAGCTGGAGCCCAACGAAACGATCCAGAGTATCAAGCATGTAGGACATCTTGCACATCCCTCCGTTGGGTAGACGTCCCCCTCGACGATTCCAACACTATCCTCCTCTCTGACTTTAGAACTGGTAGACCGCGACCATGGATTCCTGCTCCCTTGCGCCGACAGGTGTTTGATTTCATTCACGGCCTTTCACATCCCTTGATCCGTTCTACTGCACAGCTGCTGAAGACCACAAACTACTCTTTGCCCGTCTCAAGTTACATTAAGATAAATATCAACTATATATAAACTATGAAAACTTTAACAAAACAAGAGGAAGCGAAATAAGATGAAATAGTGTTCCTGTGTGTACCCTCAAGCAAGAGAGCTCTAATCCAAGACAGTGGAAACCATGGTACAGTGGCTATGGCACTACCCAAAGCAAGAGGACAATGGTTTGATTTTGAAGTTGCCTTCTCCTAGAAGAGCTGGTCACCATAACTAAAGAGTATCTTCTACTCTTGCTAAGAAGAAAGTAGCAACTGAAGAATTACAGTGCAGTAGTTAACTCCTTGAGAGAAGAAGAATTGTTTGGTAATCTCAGTGTTGTCAGGTTTATGATGACAGAGGAGAATATATAAAGAATAGGCCAGAATATTCGGTACATATGTAAGCAAAGAGACAATGAACCATAACCAGAGAGAAGGATTCAAAGTAATACTGTCTGGCCAGTTAAAGGACTCCATAACTCTCAAGCGGTAGTATCTCAACGGGTAGCTGGAGCCCTGTCTAACCCACGACGGATAATTAACTCAAGAAAACTGTGTCAAAACCTGTTCACCAATGAAACAGTTGCTTTTAAATCTTGAAGAGGAATTTCAAGTAGGAGAATACATGATATCATGTCCAGGTAAGCTGAAAGAGAGAGAGAGAGAGAGAGAGAGAGAGAGAGAGAGAGAGAGATTGCACATTAGATTAAGAATTGTAAGCAATACTCTATAACCTACGAAAGAACAATTAGAATGTCTTCGCTTCACTCAACAACGCTCTACTCATAATTCATTTAACTTGGCTCATTATTCTCTCATAATTATGACTCAAGTTATCTCAGGAATAAATAATACAGACGATCGTATTCTCTGGAGGATAAGTAATATAGTACAGAAAAATGGATACAATTTCCCAAAGGAGTGATACGGGAACACACGCTGACGCCTAATGAAAATTGTTAATCATCCTACAGCAGTTCCCAAATATAGGTGAAATAACAGGAATAAATAAATCATGTAAATGGAAGAAATGTAGTTCTTTTGATGTGTACTAAATACGTTAATGTATTGCAAATGCACATCAACGTGAAGTGATACGGTGGAACACACTGACGTAAAAAAAAAATCACTTGTTTTATATATTACTAAAAACAGTGTAAAATTTAAAAACATCTTATATCTAGCAATGGAGGCTCAATCGCCTCTAGTTTAAGGAGCCTTACCGCCAACATTAGAGGCTCTTTGCCTTTATTTTCCGGTACCTTACTACTAGCATTAGAGGATCTTTAACCTCTATTTTGAGACGCCTTACCTCTAACAGTAGAGGCTCATTGTCCTTTATTTTCCTGTGCCAAATTTCTAGCATTAAAGGCTCTTTGACCTCTATTTAGTGGAGCCTTCTAGCATTAGAGGGTCATTGATCTCAATTGTTTGGCGCCTAACTTCTAGCATTAAAGCCTCTTTGACCCCCTTTTAGTGGGGCCTTACCTCTAGCATTGAAGGCTCTTCGGCCTCTATTTTGAGGCTTCTAACCTCTAGTATTGTAGGAGTTCTGAACGGTTTACAGTGGTGCCTTACCTCTAGCATTAGAGGTGCTTTAGCCCCTATTTTAGTTATGCCTTGCCACTAGCATTAGAGGTTTATTGACATCATTTTGAGATGTCTAACCTCTAGCATTGGAGGCTCTTTAACCCGTTTTCAGTGGTGCCTCACCTCTAGCATTAGAGGCCCTTTGACCTCTATTTTGAGGTGTCTAACCTCTAGCAATAGGGGCTCTTCAACCCCTTTTTAGTTATGCCTTGCCACTAGAATTAGAGGTTTATTGACATCTATATTGAGGTGTCTAATCTCTAGCAATAGAGGCACTTTGACCCCTTTTAATCATGCCTAACCACTAGCATTAGAGGTTCTATGACCTCTAATTGTAGGCGTCTAACCTCTAGCATTAGAGGCTCTTTGACCCTTTTTTGTTGGTGCCTTACATCTAGCATTAGAGGCTCATTGACCCCCTTTTAGTGGTGCCTTGCCTCTAGCATTGGAGGCTCTTTGACCTCTATTTTAAGACACCTTATCTCTAGCATTAGAGGCTCTTTGATCTATTTTTAGTGGTGCCTTACCACTAGCATTAGAGGCTCTATGGCCTCTATTTTAAGGTGCTTTAACTCTAGCATTAGAAGCACTTTGACCCATTTTTAGTGGTGCCTTAACACTAGCTTTAGAGTCTAGTTTACCTTTATTTTGAGTAGAGAGTCTTTGACCTCTATTTTGAAAAGACCAACTTCTAGCATTAGAGGTTCTTTGACTGCATGTTAGTCGTACCTTACCATTAGCATTAGAGGTTCTATGGCCTCTATTTTTAGGTATCTAACCTCTACCATTAGAGGCTCTTTGACCCCTTTTCAGTGGTGCCACACCACAAGCATTAGTGGCTCTTGGGTCCCTTTTTTCTGAAGCCTTAACACTAGCTTTAGAGGCTCTTTGACTTCTATTTTGAGTCGCATTGCCTTTAGCATTAGAGGCTTTTTTATCCTTTTTTTGGGGTTCTTTACCTCTAGCATTAGATGATCTTCGACCTCAATTTTGAAGCACCTTAACTCTAACATTAGAGGGTCTTTGACCTCTCTTTATAGGTGCCTCACCTCTAGCTTTAGTCTGTTTGACCTATATTTTGAGGCACGTTACCTATAGCATTAAATGCTCTTTGATCACTTTTAAGTGGTGCCTTACCACTAACATTGGAGGATCTTTGACCTCTATTTTGAGGTGCTTTACCTTTAGCATATGAGGCTCTTTGAGGTGCCATGCTTCTAGGATTTCCATTCTCCATTTTCGATACATTCGCCATGGCTTGGTTTTTTCTACACAATTAGTGTGAAGCCATTTAAATTTTTCTATATCTTCGTCTCTGATGTTGGCGTCTATAAAGACACACTTCTTGCGGTAGAACTTTCCACATCCTATCACCCCCCCCCCCCCCACCCGCCTACCGAAGATTGCCTAAAAGGCAGCCACCCGTCATGAAGTAATTTTACTTTTGCCTTGAGTTCCTCCATGAGATTAACTGATACTTTCTAAGATCTTATCAACGAAATTTATGCTAGAACTATATATATATATATATATATATATATATATATATATATATATATATATATATATATATATATGTGTGTGTGTGTGTGTGTGTGTGTGTGTGTGGTGTGTGTGTGTATTGACATGTCTGAGGCCTTTGTCCTGCTGTGGACAGGAAACGGTTGTATCTGGTGTTTTCTCTATCCATATATTTTTTTCTTCTCCATTACATTTTTAATGTCTTTTTCTTTTGCTTTCATTACCTTATATATCTTTTTGTGTGTAAACATTAAAAACCAAACCTCCTGCCAAAAAGAGTCTGGGAATGGAGCTCAAATTTCCAGCTTTGCATCAGTTTGCAGTTTTAGATAAACATTCCCTCTTTCACTCATTCCAATGTACAGTATAAAATCATAACGAGGTAGATTATTATCCTTGTGTAGATGAACATGATGATGTCCGGGAGGGAACGCCGAGAAGAGTTCATAACTTGCAGACAAAAGATTAGAAAGTATTATGTAAATTTTGATAAAGTATTGCATAAATTTGATCTTTAAGGCTAATATTTGCAAACAGTTATCAATTTTGAGTTTGATCCTGATATATTCATTATTTAAGGAAAAAATAGAGCGTTATCAGAGGCTTTAAAATAATTTTAGAACAAGAGCTAAACTCAGATGTGCCATATCGGGGTATAGAACGAAGTCATCCATCAGTTCCTTTCAAATGCCGGAGACTCGGAGGATCTGATCTTCGCTTCGTGTGGAGACCTCTTTTGGATCTAAACTGAGTGGCTCCGCTGTAGCTTTCTGAAAATACTTATTTCTGAAGAGTAATTGTATGATAATTGGTTCCTGTCAATGTATGGTAGATAGATATATATATGTAATTAGAAGATTATTACGCATGATTATGTATGATAACAACTTTGAAATAAGGGAAACTACTGATTAAGCCTCAGCCATGCATTATGAATAACTATTATGACCTAATATCGTTTCAAATTTATGCTTATTTAGAACTAGTTTCATAAGCCCGAAATCGATCTTTCTTTGTTTTCTCTAAGAAGTAAATTCAACACTTTAAGGATTCCATTGCCAATGGACTTTCACCAAAATGTCAATTGGTGTCAGTGTCTC
>NW_027168481.1:1205000-1232500 GCF_036898095.1 Palaemon carinicauda | reverse complement strand
TTATCTTCCTGCGTTCCATTCCATAAAGCTTGCATATTTTCTGAAGCTGTACAATAGGATTAAATGTGTTAATACCAATATATTTTTTTTTATTTTATTGAACAAATGGCTATTGTCCGGGTGACAAATGTCAGCCTGGTAATTGTCCATACTGACAATTTTCCGCACGGAAATTGTCCGCGTGGGAATATCAGCGCACGTTCCTAACTGCTCACTTCTCAAAACAAGCTTGCGGGGACTCGGTCAATCAATAGGTGCAAAACTTTTAAGCTTATATTCTTTACTTTGATTGAGCTTTTTCTTGTAACTATTTTTGGTTTTATCCCAGTTTATCTTGAAATCAGTTGGGATACTAACTTCAGTTTTGGCAACCCATTGTGGTGAGTTCGGTAATTTCAAACTCTTCTTTCAGATTCAGAGGCAGTTTTAGAGTTAATATCTTTTTATTATTATGACCAAATTTGTTAATTCAATAGATGTAGTTAAAAAATGCTTTAAGTTATATACTGTACGTGGTTGCTTACAATGAACTTACCCCAGCTGAATAGGCTCACTTAGCTCGCCAAGCGGGCTGCTCTTGACACAAAACTCCGAGGCTGATTTCTTCGCTATTTTAAGCCTACATGGTTCCTTGTTTCCTTCATATACTGACAGGGTTTCTTTCTTCCTCAAATTATTATCGCTGAATTTGCAGGTTTGTCCTCTATTCAAGATTCCACTCACATAATCTTCACATTTTATATCTAATCCAGATTTGATATTATTACTTCGATGGCACCATCTATCTTTCTGCCAATGTCCATATTTGCATTCATTTCCATACATTCACCTGCCTTCCTTCACAGAAGAATTTGCATTATATTTGTTTCTAAAGTAGGACTATTCACACATTCATTTGGGACTCTCCTTCGATGCGTCTAGGGTAGGCCTATTCCTGTTATGGACATCCATTTATTTTCCATTTTCTGTTTCCCCATTTTTTCGTTTATTGTTGGATATTGTAGTCTCACCTCTCCTGCCTGTTCTCTCTTCACTAATGGATTATCTTTCTTCTAATGGATCTTCTCTCTGGTTTTTCAATGCCTGCTTTGTCTATCTTTTATCATTCTTTTTTGAGAACTTTCAGATCCTGGATCATGGACCAATGGTTCCTTCCCTCCGAACCGTTCTTCTATATAATTATGCAAACTCGCTTCCTAAGCCATTTTCTAATATTTCCTTTTTTTTCTTAGTTGTGGCACTCTTCCTTGACTCTCTTTATTTCCTCGTGTTTGGCTTTGATCTAGCCGATTTTATTTTTTCATTGGCGTATTTCAAGTGTCCAAGTGTCTATACATGTCTGAAATAACACTTGGGTTTCCTCTGCTCCTTTCCCATTGCTCCTCACCTCATTCTTATTTGAAACTTTTGCACTGAACCAAATTATCCTTTCGATTTTCATGTTCGCTATTTTGATGGGACTGAGTAGACATTTTTGAAATATAATGCCTGAATTATCAGTTATCTTATATAGGAATTATCAAATTATTTAAAAAATATGGATAAATTGGATGAAACTATCATTTACTTTAGTTTATTTAGGGAATTTCAATTTTGAGCGTTTAATAATTAAAATGCACATAATGATTTGACATTAAGATATTGTGAATTTATTTTTATGAGTAGGAGAGTGCAATAACTTTGTTAATTTCCTTGAGGCCTACATTATTTATATTTAAATTTTTATTTTAAACCATTATTCTCGAGATCAATGCTGTTTCCATAATGGTGCAGTTATGCCTTCGGGCTTCGATCAAGAATTAATAGTTTTGTAGCATAATCTGAAGGGGAATAGGTTCAATTTAACATTTTTATGTGTATTTCTGTTTCCATTTTATTGTTTTATTGTGTCTCAGGATTTATTTAATGATCCTTAATCTTTAAGCTGCCTAGGATTTCAGCATGTAACAGTCCAGTGCATCGCCTCATTCACTGCCATGTAGTCTAACTGTAAATATCTCTGTGAAATTGAGTTTCGTCTCCAATCACAACTGTAAAATATAACCACGCCGAGCAGTTATGTTATTTATGGTTGCTATAATACGAAAGAAGATTAATCGAAGCATTCGTTTACCGGGCAAAGAAAACTTGAGAGATGTTTGGATAGAAGCATGTCGACAATCAGAGAAAATAAATCCAGAGCATGCAGTGATTCATTCTGTGAATTCCACTGAAACTCAATTAGATGATAAAAAAAAAAAAACAACAACCTCATAATTGGTCCGATAAAGATATTGCTTTGGGTCTCACTTTGCAAAGTTTTAGCCCCAAGTGCTACAAATGTTTAAGACAAAAAAGGGGTAGGCCTATCCCTTTGCCTTCTGCCTCCACACTTAAGAATAGGGCTAGAAACTTTAATTGCGATCTTCGATTATTAATGTCTGAGTTGAGTTTATCATCCATGGAAAGACTTGTAGTTATGTCCAAATATGAAATGAGTTTAGCAAAAGCTTATTTATAAGATGAAGCCGTAGACACATTGTGAAACCTCATGATAAAGTGCAAGTTGTAATAGCAAGGGGACTTGTGGGTAACTGGAGACAGCCATGATATGATATTATGCATCTGATCAATCAAACGTTCATAAGATTATTTTTAACGTAATAGAAAGTGTTGAAATAACCAGGTGTCATGTTGTTGTATTAGTGCATGACTTGGGCTCTACACATCTAAGTGTTTGGAAAAAAAAGCTAAATATCATCAGAATCCCTGGCCATTTTTGTTTTTTGTTTTTGAAGATGTGCCTCATTTGATCAAACTTATCCGGGATAATATTGTCAAGTCGGGTTTCAAGCTGCAAGATGGGAGTCTCTGTTTCAGATTCTACCTTTCGTGAAATGTGGGGTAAGAGAAAGACAGAATTTGGTATTTCATGTGAATTAAACGAAAATCACTTAAATCTGTTAGGACAAGAGAAGCAGCTGGTGAATCTGGCTGTGCAACTGCTGTCCAGCACGACTGCAAAGGCAATAACATATTTGGGCAAGAAGGGCCTAACTGTAGAATAACAGCAATAGGGAGGAAACTGCAAACTTTATATCATTAGTTGACAATTTGTTTGATATCGTTAATTCTTATTCTGTTTCGGTGACAGAAAATCTGTAAATGCTTTGGGATTTGATTGTGAAGAACAGAAAAATATATTGCTGGAAATGATGAACACCATGAGGGTGGCAAACTCTCGTTTTAGTTGCCTTTACAGATTTCAGAAAGGAGTGATTCCGTCATGCCAAATGATTGTCTTATATGCAATGGTTAAAAGATAATACGGTCTTAAATTCAGTCCAACAACTAACTCTACAAGGCGATTAAATCAAAATATATTGGAGGCTTTTTTTGGGGGGGTGGGGGGGGGGTGTAGGCTACATCAAATGCATAAGCCTCATAAAAATTCCAATTCATTAAACTTTAAAATTTTCTTGGGAAAGATGTTGAGTGATAAAACTCCAACTGAATGCAAAGAAGAATTTGAAATTTGGAATCGGCAAATGCAAACTCCAGAAAGTGCAATGCGCAACAGAAAGTTATCTGTAGAATTAGGCCTGACAAGGATTTTTTTTCCTCAAATGTAGAATGTGACATTGAAAAAGAAAATGAGGACATAATAGATGATGAATACCTTCGATTTCTCTGGTCAGTACTTAGGTTTCCTTTAAGGATAGGATTGTTATTTACTTATAACCAAAATAACGAATATGAAAGTCTTAACAAAAGCCTAGTTTTAATAGTGAAAGCAGAGAATGTAAAAGGAAAAAAAGATGAGCATCGAATGGAGAGAGAGAGAGAGAGAGAGAGAGAGAGAGAGAGAGAGAGAGAGAGAGAGAGAGAGAGCACATCTTAATGAACACAGCAGGGCCTTGGTGGATCGCTTGACAGCGGATGAGCGTTACCTGACCCGTCCGTTACTGTATGGGTCCTGTTAAGACTAATGATTGCAACTGTTCAGTGCACGTATCGAGACCGTCCTAACCAGGACATGAAACAGACAGTGACTTTTTCTGTTTTCCCATTGTTTCGTTTATTGTTGGTTATTGTAGTCTCACCTCTCCTGCCTCTGTTCTCTCTTCACTAATGGATTGTCTTTCGTCTAATGGATCTTTCCTCAGGTTTGTCTACATTTCCTGCTTTGTCTATCGTTAATAAGTCTTTGTATAGAACTTTCAGATCCTCGATCATGAACCACTGGCTCCTTCCCTCCCAACCGTTCTTCTTGTGCAAATTCGCTTGCTAAGCCAATTTATAACCCGTCTGTATCTAGTTGTGGCACTCTTCTTTGACCCTCTTTATTTTCTCTTCCTTGACCGTATTTATTTCGTCATCTTTTCCTCTTATCTTACTGATTTTATTCTTTCATTGGGGTATTTAAAGTGTCTATAAATGTCTAAAATAACACTTTTGATTTCCTCTGCTCCTTCTAGTTGCTCCTCACCTCTTTCAGATTTGCAACTTTTAACAGAAGCAAAATAACTTTGATTTTTCCCCTTCATATGATTGTATTAAGTAGAAAAATAGTTATCAATTATCATCTAAGGAAATGAAAAAATCTTTTAATAGATATGTGTAAATTTGTTAAATTTATAAAGTACATCAACTTTGAGAAAGAATATAAATTTCGAAGGGTTTTATAAAAAGAAAAAACATAAAAATATGTAATATCGATATACTGTGAATTTATATCGGTGGGTAGAGTAGTTGAAACCTATCTACTTTACAGTAGTGCCAGAAGCGCGTTAGTTGGTCCATTTATTTATTTTTGGTGTAAACCATTATGATACTCATTAATAATTGCTGATATGTAATACAGCACACTAGGCCTACAACAACTAACGTAGATTCAGTAATTGTGAATATGAAATCTCTCTTTTACTGTAAACAAGTATTTACTTTCTTCATGAATATTTTAAGTTGTAATTCTTTCACATTCTACCTTTTAATCATTTAGGATAAAACAAGAGTGTCACTCTTGATTTACTGGCATCATATTGTTTTTTTTTTTTTTTTTTTTTTTTTTTTTTTTTTTTTTTTGTATTTTATAACTTTTCATTCAGATTCACTGCCGACTTCTGTATAATCATTGCGCCAACTCTACAAGGAAGGATTTTGTAACATATCCGCTCTTATATCTTGTTCTCTTCCCTTTTCAAAATGTTCCTTATTTTCTTGAAAAAGGTCACAAACACCATCTACATATTTTCTTGTGAAATTCGCTTTTATTTTGATCATGATTTAACTTGAGTTCTTTATTAGAGAGAAACTTGAAAGACTATTCTATGTTGCAAAGAAAATTTTATCAATACTTTTTCACCAATGCAACAGTTACTTTTAGATCTTGAAGAGGAACTTCAATTAGGAAAATACGTGATCATGTCCAGAGAGAGAGAGGGAGAGAGATTATACATTAGATTAAGAATTGCAGGCAATAATAACCTACGAAAGAATAATTAGTGTCTTTGCTTCTCTTAACAACGCATTTCTCATAATTCATTTAACTTGTCTCATTACTCTCTCATAATTATGACTAAAGTTCTCCAAAGAATAAGTATTACAGACGATCGTATTCTCTCGGGGATAAGTGATATAGAAGACTACTATGTGCTGGGAAATGGATACAATTTCACAAGGAGTGACCCAGACATTCAAAGACGCTGACGACTCATAAAAGTTATTTCATTTGATTTTAAATATTGCAAAAAACTAATGAATATTTAGTGGCACCTTATTTCAAGCATTAGAGGATGTTTGACCTTTATTTTGAGGCACTTTACTTCCAGTATTATAGGCTCCGTGACCTCTATTTTCAGGTGCCATGCGTCTACCATTATAGGATCGTTGACCTCTATTTTGAGGCGTCTAATCTCTACCATTAGAGGGTCTTTGACCCCTTTTTAGTGGCGCCATACCTCTAGTATTAGTTGCTCTTTGACCTCTATTCGAAACATTTAGGATTTCCTCCGCTCCTTTCTTGCTGACGCTCCTCTCTCTTCGAGCAACTTGCACAGAAGCAAATCATCTCTTCGATTTCAGGGACAAAAGTGCTCATACAATTAGGTATCCCACATAGAAATAATTAAATCACCTAATAAATATATATTATTTTGATAAATGTATAATTCACATTAGTTTTGGTATATAGTTCAAATTTTATCATTAGAAAATAGCATAGATATTTAAGATATCGGTATATTATAAGATTATTTTGATGGATATTTTGCGTGCAATATCGTATAATGTCCCATATCTTCTTAGAATTTCTCTTACTTTTATTTTTGGTATCAACTAGTATCATTGTCATATATAGCTTAAAACAATTATATTGGTCTTAGGCCTATTTCCAAGACTTTCTTGTTTGTATTTTTTTTACCATAAATAACTGTCATTCTTGATGAAAGTTTATGAGTAATTATATTATTCCTTTTTACGCTGAATTCGGTGCTGATGAAATCAGTTATGGCAACCTATTATGCTTATCCAAATTCCTTGTTTCATGGCCGTCTTCTGCAATTATACAACATAATCACTCTGATATCTCGTTCTCTTCATGTTCCAAAATGTTCTGTATTACTTTCTTGGTAATAGTTTACAACACCACGCTCTCCATTTACTCTAAAATAATGCAATCCTGCAGTTTTCATCTTCTTGCACAGTAATTAGGTGGTTATTTAAATTCTGGGAAAGCAATAATTAGCAAGATATGTTGAGGAAGGGGGAAGGGGTTATAAAAAGAAAATAACTCGGTTTCCTCACTAAACAACTTGGAACTGACATGTCAACACAGTCAACCAAACAGAATTCGTGATGCCAGCGTACATAAACAGAAGTCCGTGATGCCAGCGTACATTTGATAAACTGTATATTCAAAATATGCTTAGTTAAAAATGGATTAATTACTCAAGTGTGTCCATAAAATAGGCAATATACAAATAGTGACACTTTTGAGTAATAACTCAATTTTTTATTAAGTATATTTTGAATATACAGTATATCAAATGTACGCTGGCATCACGAACTTCTGTTTATGTACGCTGGCATCACGAATTGTACCAACCGTGTGTCACACAATTGTACATAATTCCTTTTGCATATATTATGCTTGTATTATGCTTGTATGGGTTTTGGCAACCCATTGTGGTGAGTTCGGTAATTTCAAACTCTTCTTTCAGATTCAGAGGCAGTTTTAGAGGCACCCAATGAGATACTAGTGATAAAAAGTTATTTGATACTGTGATGGCAAGATAGTACTACATTGGATCCCCCTCTGGTTAAAGGTAATTTTTCCTTTGCCTTATTTTCGAGTCAACACAATATGAATCTCTCCATTGAGTTTTTAAGGCCAAGACTGAATAACATTTTCTTTATTCAAATTTGATTTGAGATAAAATAGTTTATTTTATAAAATCATTGATTAAAGATTTTGTGTTAATGTACTGTACAGATGGAAAGAGATAGTTGACTTGAGCGGCCGACCCTGCTATACAATGGGAATAATGAGGTGGAAAGAAGCAGACAGTGACTTGAATAGCTAAACCCATCTATAGTCTATGTTTTACAGTGAGAGAATAGCTGTTCGGAACCTTGTTTGAATTATACCTCAGCAATAGCTTATTAAGAGGCAACGAGTTCCCTGGTGTGTTGCAATTAAAAAATTTTATATACAAGAACAATATCATGTTAACCTTTCAGGGGTCGGAAATTAAATCACTGAGATATGCTTTAGATATAATTGACTTTTAATCTTCAACTTCAATACATCATTTGTTAGACCTATAATCATTTCCATTCCTTAACTTGAATATCCTGTCTTGAATATCCATCGAACGGTCACAATTATTTTCCAAGGTTTCACTGTAACTGTTGTTCGTTCGTAACTACGTCTAAAGTCTAAACAATATTTTTAGACCATGATTGATACTATTCTATGGAATCTTTTCCTTTACAGATTATATATCTATATCTATACATATACACATATATATATGTATATATATTTATTTATATGTATATATGTATATATATATATATATATATATATATATATATATATATATATATATACATATATATATATATATATTCATATATATATATATATATATATATATATATATATATATATATATATTATATAATGAATTTTAATTCACTCTTTAAAATATTAAAATTGGTTATTTTAATTTGTGAAAAGCAACTTTACTAAAATAGATTCTCTTAATTAACAAAAAAAAAAAAAAAGTCCCCAGAATTCGAAGCTGTAAGTCTAACTTCAGGCGAAGTTGCGCAATCGTTTATAGAATTGAATTGATTTTATTTGCTGCCACTGGAGAGACACAGGAGGAATATAAATGCTGGATTTTAGAATACTGCACAAAAGCAACGACGTTTTTGCTGACTGTAATGTCAGGTCGGCCTACATTGCAATGCTCTATAGATGCAGAAGCTTTAATGTTATATAGGCCTACAATGCAACGCTTAAAACATATAAATGCAGAAGTTGCAATGTAAGATAGGCCTAAAATACAATGCTTATAACGTATAAAACATTTAAAAGGAAAACATAACTATGCTGTTATTCTTTGATATCGCTGCACTTGAAGAATCCTCTTCAACTGAACGAGGAGGCAAGAAAAGACACAGTCCTTTAGGCCTACGCAAACTCGCTTATTAAACCATTTTCTAATCTTTCTTTCTTTTTTGGCACTTTCCCTTCTTTCTTCATCTGTGGCTTTGATCTAACTGATTTTAATCTTTTATTAGGGTATTAAAATTGTCTATAAATATTCGAAACAGGATTTCCTCTTCTCCTTTCTTGTTGCCGCTCGTCTCACTCCGAGCAACCTGTTCATAAGCATATTATCTCCTTGATTTCAGGGACAAAAATGCTCATACAATTAGTTATCCCATATAGAAATAAATAAATCCCCTAATAAATATATATTATTTTTATAAATCTATAATTCACATTGGTTTTGGAATACAATTGAAATTTCATCACTAGAAAATCACATAGATATTTAAGATATCGATATATTATAAAATTATTTTGATGGGTATTTTGCGTGCAGTTTCGAATAGTAGTTCACAATTAATTATGGAAGATTTCTATTATTTTTGGTCTCAACCATTATCAATATTAATAACAACGACGTATTAAGCATAGCCTAAAACAGTTTTAGTGGTCTTAGGCCTTCTTCCAAGAATGTTTTTTATTTACCATGAACAAATGACTTTCTTGATGAGATTTTAAGAGTAATTATATTATGCTATTTTTTTTCACCCCGATCTCGATTGTGATGAAATCAGTTATGGCAACCTATTATGCTTTTCCAACCATTTATTTATTTCATGACCGTCTTCTGCAATTATACATTATATCCTCTCTTTTAACTCGTTCTCTTCCTATTCCAAAATGTTCTGTATTACTTTCTTTGCACAGGTCACAAACATCATCTCTGCAATTTCTCCTGAAATTTGCTTTAATTTTGAGCAAGTTTACCCTTGCTCTCATAATTAGATAGAAATTTGAAAGTTCCTATATTAGAAAGAAACTTTGGTTGGGCTATTTGTTAGAATGTGCGCATGTGGATGGAAGCCTAGATGAAATGAGAGCATATAATCCAGTGGTTTTAATTTTTTCTAATTCTTGACATAGTTGACGCATTCTGACACACACACACACACACACACACACACACATATATATATATATATATATATATATATATATATATATATATATATATATGTGTGTGTGTGTGTGTGTGTGTGTGTATATATATGAAACTGGGTGGTTTTAGAAGAGGTAGGGGTTGTATGAAACAGATTTTTACAGTTAGGCAGATATGCGAGAAATATTTAGCAAAAGGTAAGGAGGTGTATGTTGCGTTTATGGATCTGGAGAAAGCGTATGATAGAGTTGATAGGGAAGCAATGTGGAATGTGATGAGGTTATATATGGTGGAAGGTTGTTGCAAGCAGTGAAAAGTTTCTACAAAGGTAGTAAAGCATGTGTTAGGATAGGAAATGAAGTGAGCGATTGGTTTCCGATGAGAGTGGGGCTTAGATGTTTTTCGTTTGTTTAGAATAATTTCATTTTTATTTATGATGCATTGGTACCAAAATAAGAAAATTAACTTGTATCATAGAAACTAAATATTTCTTTAAACCAGATATTTTGTATGATATTTTTCGGTATTTAATAAGTGCGTTTGAGTAACATGACTTCTGCACTAAAAGGAAACAATGTAAAGATGAAAGGTAATAGTAAAAAAAAAAAAATGCACTAGAAGCTCTTTGACCTCTATTTTGAGGTGTCATACTTCTAGCATTAGCAGTTCATTAACCTCTTGTTGAGGAGCCTTACCTGTAACATTAGAGTCTCTTTGACCTTTATTTTCAGTTGCCTTACATCTAGCATTAGAAGCTGTTTGACATTTCTTTTGAGGTTATTCGATGTTATTTGACCTCTATATTGAGGGGCCCTATATATGACATTAGAGGTTCTTTGAGCAATTTTTTAGGGGGCCATATTCTAGCATTAGAGGCTCTTCAAACTAATTTTGGAGGTGCCATACTTCAACATTAGATGGTTTTTTTACCTCTATTTTGAGTTTCGATACTTTTAGCATTAGAGGTTCTTTGACCTCCATTTTGAGTTGCGATAATTCTAGCACTTTAGTCTATTTGACCTCTTTTTTTGAGCTGCCATACTTTTAGCATTAGAGATTCTTTGACATCTATTGCGAGATGAGTTACCTATAGCATATGAGGCTCTTAGACCTCTATTTTGAGGTGCCACACTTCTAGAATTAGTTCTTTGATCTCTATTTTGAGGTGCCTTACCTCTAGCATTTGAGGCTCTTTGAGCTCTATTTTGAGGTGCCATACTTCTACCATTAGAGGTTCTTTGACCTTTATTTTGAGACGCCTTAGAAATTGCATTTGAGGCTCTTTGACCTCTATTTTGAGGTGTCATATTTCTACCATTAGAGGTTCTTTGACCTCTATTTTGAGGCGCCTAACCTATAGCATTTGAGGTTCTTTGACCTATATTTTGAAGTGCCATACTTCTGGCATTCGATGACTTTTGGCCTCTATTTCGAAGCACCTTACCTATAGCATTTGAGGCTCTTTGACCTCTATTTTGAGGTGCCATACTGCTAGCACTAGAGGTTCTTTGACCTCTATTTTGAGGCGCCTATAGCATTTGAGGTTCTTTGACCTATATTTTGAAGTGCCATACTTCTAGCATTCGATGACTTTTGGCCTCTATTTTGAAGCACCTTACCTATAGCATTTGAGGCTCTTTGGCCTCTATTCTAAGGTGTCGTACTTTTTAGGCTTAGAGGTTCTTTGACCTCTATTTTGAGGCGCCTTACCTATAGCATTTGAGGCTCTTTGACTTCTATTTTGAGGTGCCATACTTCTAGCATTAGAGGTTGTTTGATCCCTATTATGATGCGCCTTACGTCTAGCATTAGAGGATCTTTAACCTCTATTTTGAGGTTGCATACTTTTCCATTAGAGGCTCTTTGACATTTACTTTGAGGAGCCATAATTCTTGCATTAGAGGATCCTTGGCCTCTATTTTGATGTGCCATACTTCTAGCATTGGAAACTCTTTTTCCTCTTATTCCAAGGCTCTTAACCTCTAGCATTAGAGGCCTTTTTTACCTCTATTCAGTGGTGCCCTTTCTCTAGCATTTGAACCATGTTGACCTCTAATCTTGTCCTGCCATTTAAATTTTTGTTTGTATGTAATTTCAGACGATTTGATTTCCAAATTTCACTTAACCCAGCCATTGTCTGATTTGGTTTTCCTAAATACTCAAGTGATTTTATGTCATTAATCCTTTTTCCATCCAATGATATTTCATAGTCCATTGCATACTCCATTCACATCATTTCTGTTTTTCTTCTATTTATCTTCAGCCCAACCTCGTGTGATATTTCATGCGTGCTGGTAAACAAGCATTGCAAATCCTGTGGTGTTCTGCTAACAAGGACAGCAGCATCAGCATCTCTAGGTCCGCTAAATTCTTATCACCAATCCAGTCCAATACTTCCCCACTATTTCCGACTGTTCTATGCATTACGAAATCGATGAGGAGGATAAACAACATAGGTGACAACACAATCAGATTTCATTGGAGTACTTCGCTATTAACTGGAAAATTCATTTTACATGACTCCATTAACATTACCATGCTCATGAACCGACTTAATAAAATTCACATATTTGAGAGGAATTCCATAATAATGCAGGACTCTCCATAAAATTGGCCGATACACACTATGGAAGACTTTTTTTTTATAATCCATTTATGCCATCAAATGTGTATTTCTATATTCTACGCAATGCTGTATATGTCTTTAAATGAAAATTTGGTCAGTGAAAATTCTACCTTTTCTAAATCCTGCTTATTCATCTCTCAGCTTTCCATTAATCATTCTCTCCAGTCTCTTTTGAAAAAATATACTATATATTTTTATAACTGACTCAAGTGTTATGCCTCTAATTATTGCAATCAGTCTGTCTCCTTTTTTGTCATTTTCATCAACACTCCTGACTCCTATTCATCAGGTTTTGCCTCTTCATGCTACATTCTTCAAAATAACCTTTTAAGTACAATGGGAGTCACTTCATTTTCGGCCAGTATCAATCATCCTTTAGTGTTTATAGGATAACCTCAACTTCACTCACACTGAATTCATTCAAAGTCACATCAAGGTCTTCATCAGCTTTAAGTATAAGTCAGAGTATTTTTTTTAACTCAAAATTTCTAATATTATTATGTAAATTTATAAGAAATTAGACATTATTGAATTTTCTAACATTTATTATAGGAATTACAATTACTTTTACAATAAAAAAACAAAAATATTTTTCTAAATGATTCTTAAATGGTATTTTAATGAATATTTAATTGTATCAAGTTGAAAACCTTATTTTCCATAAAAGTCCCATAATTCTGCTTTTAGTCTCCAGACAATTTCTTCAAAATTACCTTTGGAACTACGGAAGAAATTCGCTTGGAAGTGATTGATACAAGACTTCCTTCCCTGCTTTGAACATATAATTTCGTACATTCTTTGACCTCTATTTTGAGGTGCCTTACTTATAGCATATGAGGCTTTTTGACCTTTACTTTGAGGTGCCAAACATTTAGTTTTAGAGGTTTTTTACCTTTATTTTGAGGCGCCTTACCTATAGCATTTAAGGCTCTTTGACTTCTATTTTAAAGTGCCATTCTTCTAGTATTAGAGGCCTTTGACTATTTTGAGGCGCCTTACCTGTAGCTTTTGAGGCTCTTTCACCTCCATTTTGAGTTGCCATACTTATACCATTAAATGTTCTTTGACCTTTTTTTTTTAGGCGCCTAACCTATAGCATTTAAGGCTCTTTGACCTCTATTTTGAAGTGCCCTACTTCTAACATTAGAGGATCTTTGGCCTCTATTTTGAGGCGCCTTACCAATAGCATTTGAGGCTCTTTGACCTCTATTTTGAGGTGCCATACATCTAGCATTAAATGTTCTTTGACATCTCTTTGGAGTGCCATATTTCTAGCATTAGAGGCTTTTTGACCTTTAATTTGAGTTGCCTTACCTATATCATTAGAGGCTCTTTGACCACTATTTAAGTTGCCTTACCTATAGTAACAGAGGCTCTTTGACCTCAATTTTGAGTTGCCTTACCTATAGCAACAGAGGCTCTTTGACCTCAATTTTGAGTTGCCTTACCCATAGCATTAGAGGTTCTTGTAACACTTTTGAGTTTCCTTACTTCTATCAATAGAGGCTCTTTGACCTCCATTTCAAGGTTCCTTTCTTCTAGCAATAGAGGTTGTTTGACCCCTATTTGTGTGCGTCTTTCGTCTAGCATTAGAGGATCTCTAACTTATATGTTGAGGTCGCATATTTTTAACATTAGAGGCTCTTTGACATTCACTTTTAAGAGCCATAACTCCAGCATCAGAGGCTCCTTGTCCTCTATTTTGATGTGCCATGCATCCTGCATTAGTCTCTTTGACCTCTGTTTAGTGGTGCCTTATCTCTAGCATTTGAACCTTGTTGACCTCGAATCCTGTCCTGCCTTTTAACTTTTTTGTATATAATTTCAGACGATTTAATTTCCAAATTTTACTTAACGCAAAATACTTAAATGATTCTAGGTCATTAATCCTTACTCCTTCCAATGATATTTCATTTTCCCTTGCATACTCAGTTCTCATCATTTCAGTCTTACTTTTATTTATCTTGATACCAACCTTGTGTGATATTTCATGCTTACTGGTAAACAAGCATTGCAAATCCTGTGGTGTTCTGCTAACAAAGACAGCATTTTCAGCATAATCTAGGTCGACTAAATTCCCAAAACCAATCCAGTCCAATACTTCCCCACCATCTCTGACTGTTCTACGCATTACAAAATCCATGAGGAGGATAAACAACTTAGGTGACAACACATTCCCTTGGACTTGCCATGCTCATGAAAAGGCAATCAAATTCACATATTTAAGAGGATGTTTATAATAATGCAAGACTCTCCATAAAATTGGCCGGTGCACACTATCAAAGGCTTTTCCATAATCCATTTGTGCCATCATTCTATGGATTGCTGTACAACGTCTCAAAATGATAATTTGGTCAGTGAGACTTTTACCTTTTCTAAATCCTGCTTATTTATCCCTCAGTTTCCCATTAATTTTTCTCTCCAGTCTCTTTGGAAATAAGCATACTATACATTTTCATAACTGACATAAGTGTTATGCTTCTGTAATTATTGCAATCATTCAGGTCTTTTTTTTTACCATTTTCACCAACACTCCTAACTCCCATACATTAGGTTATGCCTCTTCATACCACATTCTACAAAATAATCTTGTAAGTACAATGTGAATCACATCATTTTAGGTCCGTATCATTTAATGGGTTATTCTATGATATCCAATGGTTTTCTATATCTTTAGTGTCTATAGGATAACTTCAGCTTCAACCACACTGAAGTCATTCATAAGAATATCAAAGTCTTCATCATCTTTAGGTATAAGTCAGAGTATTTTTTTCAACGCAAAATATCTGATATTATTATGTAAATTTGTAAGAAATTAGACATCATTGAATTTTCAAACATTTATTATAGGAATTACAATTACTTTTACAATACAAATACAAAAATATTTTTCTAAATAATTCCCAAATGGTACTTTAATGAATATTTAATTGTATCAATTTGAAAACCGTATTTTCCATAACGTTCCTATAGTTCTGCTTTGTCTCCAGACGATTTCTTCAAAATTTTGTTTGGAAGTGATTGATACAAGACTTCCTTCCCTGCTTTGGACATAATATTATAATTTCGTAAATAAGATATTCATCTATAGAAGCAAATATTTATAGATATCAGTATTAATTTTATCTAAAGTTAAACTTAATTCGTTATTAAAACATTTAATGAATACATATAATAATGTCTACTGCCTCAAAATATTATATAACATTTTCCTAATTATTTGCTTTAAATCTTCATTATTATAACGTCTGCAAAGTCTTCTCACTCTTCAGGGATATAAGAGAATAATTGAGTATTGATTTTGCTCTCTGTCTGTACATCGTTTTCTTGTTGCTCCATCATCATCAACATTTTCTTTACCAAATTGTTGAGGTTATTCCTTTAGGTTTCTTCTATTCTTTGATGGGAAATATATGAAGATATATATATATATATATATATATATATATATATATATATATATATATATATATTCTTTGATGGGAAATATATGAAGATATATATATATATATATACTGTATATATATATATATATATATACATATATATATATATATATATATATATATATATACACACAGTATATATATAACGGATTTTGAGCGAAGCGAAAAATCTATTTTTGGGTGAGGTAGCTATGTCGTCCTGATGGAAGTTCCTATAAGGTAGCTTTCTAGGGTATATTTGACTACAGTGATATTCCCAGAGAATTTTACCGTAAGGTATCCAGAATTCTAACTCCTGGAGCGAATATCCTTAAATAATCTCACAGGGATATCGCATAATATCAGAGGATGTATTCTTGACACGTCACATAGCTATCTTCGCCCCGAACAGTATTAACGCTTCGAGGGGGAATAGTGACAAGAATCTGAAACGAGAATGGAAAGAGAGCCACTCATAAGGCATCTCTCCTATTCCGTTTCCAGTGTGTATCTGTTGAAGGCGGTAGCGCCCTCTTTATTCCTTGTAGCGATATACGAGGTGGTACAGATGCTGTATTATAGGGAGGGGTCAATAAGCCCCTTTACAATAAAAGGAAGGGCGGGTCCATCAGGACGACATGGCTACCTCACCCAAAAATAGATTTTTCGCTTCGCTTAAAATCCGTTTTTTGGGCTCAGGCCATATCGTCCTGATGGAAGTTTACCAGAGCATTACTATATCTGTGGATTCCCAATCAGTGCCGTACTCTCAAGAAAGTATTTTCCTGGTCCGTCTAGACCTAGAGACCTATGATGTTACCGTCATACATCATTTCATCTAAGCATGAACTATGTTAGTGCTCCCTGCCCCCTACAGGGATGAGTCATACTAGACTCTGGAAAAGTCTCGAGGAGTACATAAAAACTTATGGATGACAAAATGACAAGCTTGTATAGTGGTCTCGCCCTATACATTATAAAGCAAAGCTTGTATAAGAGTCGCCAAAGTCAGAATGAATTTGTGACACCTTCCCCAAAGTGACCACTCTTAGTAACTATTGGATAATAGTTGTATCCGCATATAAACAAATTTTGCCTCTTTGCCACCAACCCGTTAGGGTACCACGTCAACCCTTCCAAGGAAGGGTTAGAGTGAGTGGACTTTTGCTTGAATCAGGGAACAGTCTCGAAAGACATACCATGATAAAAATATCCATATTTTAATCTTGAGGCTTAGTACATTTCTAATAAAATGAGTGTGGGCGAAAAGACGCAGGGTTCATTATGAACTAGTGTATTAGAATTTAATAAACGAACATATCAGATCACATTTATAAAATTTATATAATGTGGATGATATGCGTAAAAGCATCAAGAAAAACAGTCAACAGAAAATATTGTTTCATCTACTAGGAAACAGATTTGCCACTTCAATAGAATTATTAATAATAAAGATATAGTCTGTATACTGTTTACATACACTAGCGTAAAAAACGCTTGGCACAAGTGTCCGTATTATGCTATAGATTACCGACGTCAATGGAACAGTTCGTAAGGACACTTTCGTGGCCTATCGCTCAGCGTGTAGTAACATACCGTGACTACACACGCACCCTCTTAATTAATCGTCCCAAATTAATTACACTGTTCCTCGCAGACTTAAAACAGAAGGTTAAAGAATTCTACCTGCTGCTACCACAGATCTCATAAGTTGCTCCACTTGCTTTGCATAGTGCATAAAGAACGCCTTGGATGACTACCAGCCGGTGTGCAAACAAGGATGTTCAAAGTCCATATAATTAAAGAAATTTTATGGAGGAGGCAACTGTCCTCGGATCATGACTAACGGGTGTACTGTCTGGATCCGTTCTGCGAACACGGGTAAATTTCGCCCTTAGTTATAGATAACTTTGAACCCAGGGTTTCTCTTCTGAACAGCTGTCCTCCCATAAAGTCTGAAGTTCTATGAAGATAGACCTTTAGGCACTCCACTGGACATAGAGATGCATCTTCCTCCAGAGGGCAGATTCTCTAGGGACCCCACCTGTTGGTTGGTAGCTTGTTCCTGGTAAAAAACGTTGGGTCTGGAAATAGATTCAGTTCTCCCTCCAAAAACTGGACGTGGCCTTCCTCTGTAGAGAGCCACTATTCACTAACTCTGGCCCCCAAGGCGAGTACAAACAGAAATATGACTTAAGTTCAAAACCTTCTAAGCACATTCCTCATTGTTTATCATTTATACACAATGAGGAATCATATCTAATGACCAAGCAAATGGTCTTTGGAAGCACTGAAGGGCTAGTTCATTAACTAACTGTTGTGCAAACTCGCTTACTAAGACAATTTCTAATCTTTCTTTCTAGTTTGCCACTTTCCCTTATTTCTTCATCTGTGGCTTTGATCTAACTGATTTTATTCTTTAATTAGCGTTTTTAAATCGTCTAAATATTTGAAACAGGATTTCCTCCTCTCCTTTCTTGTTGCTGTTCCTCTCACTCCGAGCAACTTGCACAGAAGCAAATTATCTCCTCGATTTCAGGGCCAAAAAATGGTCATACAATTAGTTATCCCATATAGAAATAATTAAATTCCCTAATAAATATGGCTTATGTAACTTTGTATTATATTTTTCTCAGCTACATGTTGCGTTTTCAATTTAATTTTTGTTCGTATGTTTCGCATAGTTATTGAAATGGTAGCTTGTACATCTAGCTGCCTCGCCCCCCCCCCCCCCCCCTCATTTCCTGCATGAAGAAAATATCTTCCCTTAATCAAACGTTCATTTTCAGTATGAAATATTTCCTTATGACGTGACATTCGAATGTAGCTCAATTTTACAGAGAAACGACACACACACACACACACACACACACACTATATTTGAAGTAGACTCTGTCTGATATGTTACTTAAACTATTAAAGTTAATCATATTTTAACCATATATATATATGTGTATATATATAAATATATATATATATATATATATATATATATATATACATAAACATATATATATATGTGTGTGTGTTTATATATATAAATATATTTATATATATATATATATATATATTATATATATATATATATATATATATATATATATATATATATATACATACATACATACATATACACATATATCAATATGTAAATACAAACACATACACACACACACACTCACACACACACACACACACATATATATATATATATATATATATATATATATATATATATATAGATAGATAGATAGATAGATATATTTATATATATGTATCTATATATACATTGAAAGAGGTCCATTAAAATTAAAGACGTAACTTTTCAAAAGAAAAATCCTCTGCCATGAAATATCTTCATATTGTAGAACATCCTGTTTCAAAGTGGCTGTCATCAGTAATCTAAAGCAAGCAGAGGATATTAATGCTCTCCTCCTGTTCGATAATGCAAGTACTGCCGCAGTATGTAAAACAAATAAATTAGAAAAGAAATGTACCGAGTCATTTGGAATTTACTATATATTACGTATACATTTCTAAACAATTAATAGAGTTAAAGAGTCAAAGAAATATTATTATTTAGGAAATTTTTATACTTGTAAGTAGATTTCAATGAGAACATTTGCAGTAGTTAGTATCAATTTATGTAGATTTTTCTTTCTCTGAATTTACAAACATTCTTAATAGCTGTAAATTTTTCTGATTACATATGTTCTTTAGAGACTTGAGTTCATTGCAGATTTTAAAGGAAGAAATTATGATATTTATCAACTGTATATGAATATGAAAAGCGTCCTGTATTGAATAGGAAAAGTTTGGCCTATAAATGGAATATAACAGATAAAACGTAACAAAATTCATCTATATATATATATATATATATATATATATATATATATATATATATATATATATATATATATATATATATATATATATATATATATATACAGTATAAATATAAATTTATATATATACATATATATATATATATATATATATATATATATATACAAATTTACACACACATATATATATATATATATATATATATATATATATATATATATATGTATGTATAAATTTTAATTATACTGTTTTATGGACACAGGGGAAAATAAAATATTTCAAGAGCAATAACAACATTAGAATAAATATTTCCTAAATAAACTATAAATACTTTAACAAAACAAGAGGAAGAGAAATTAGGTAGAATAGTGTGCCCGAGTGTACCCTCAAGCAAGAGAACTCTAACCCAAGACAGTGGAAGACCATGGTACAGAGGTTATCACGCTACCCAAGACTAGAGAACAATGGTTTGATTTTGGAGTGTCCTTCTCCTAGAAGAGCTGCTTACCGTAGCTAAAGAGTCTCTTCTACCCTTACCAAGATTAGAGTAGCCACTGAACAATTACAGTGTAGTAGTTAACCCCTTGGGTGAAAAAGAATTGTTTGATAATCACTGTGTTGCCAGATGTATGAGGACAGAGGAGAATATGTAAAGAATAGGGCAGACTATTCGGTGTATGTGTAGGCAAAGGGAAAGAACCGTAACCAGAGGTAAGGATTCAATAGTACTGTCTGGCCAGTCAAAGGACCCTATTACTCTTTAGCGGTAGTATTAATTAATGAAATTGTAATTAATCATTACCTATTACTTGGTTCATTAATGTCTTTAGGAAGTTTCGCCTTTTGAGATTTACTTATTATTTAGTTAGACCCAACTTGTGAAGGTTTAAATGCCCTGTTTGCCCCTCCTCGCCTTATTGTTATATATGACTTGAAGTAAGCACTTCTGATTTTATAATTCGTATGAAGCCTATAGGCCTAGAAATGAAATGAAGAGACTGGAGAAATTTAACAAATCGTACTTAATGCCACATAGACACCCTTTATAAGTTACAAGATTTGATGCAAATATTTATTGTTGCTACCTGACATATAGCCATGCCCTAGTATGATATATAGCCAAGACTACAGAGCCATGTTATTATTATTATTATTATTATTATTATTATTATTGTTGTTGTTGTTGTTGTTGTTGTTATTCGAGATACGTTGCTATTGTAGAATCTGCACATTATAGGTGTGGCTGAATATGTGACCCGATTATAGACTTCCTTTCGTAAAGTAAAATTAAATATTAGAGGTAGAATTAATTACATTTGTAATAGCGAATGTAACACACCATCTTACTTTTTTACTCCTTTATTTATCATTATTTCTTCTTCCTGAATAAACCCCTTGAGAGATTAGACCTGTATAGGCAACGTTGACTATAATCTAACCTTTGGCTTATAATAATTTATTACAAGTTCCGAAACCACGATCCTAACTAACTTTTACCTTATACACAAAACGACATAAGCTAAATCAAATAATAACTTTGATTCATAACCCAAATGCATAAATTGTTATCATTAGACTACAGGACTAAGCTTGAATTAATTTCCCTCTTCCTCACACAGACTTTATCTACACAGACAGTGCCAGGAATAGTCTTAAGGAGTCACGGTGTTCAGAGGGATTCTTGCTACATTACCATATTTAATTTTTGTTCTGATCTTTATAACGATCTAATATATTTCAATGATATAATTTTTCCTAACCCATTTATTTTTAGTAGAGGAAGAAAAAGGAAAAGGATAAGAGAGAGAGAGAGAGAGAGAGAGAGAGAGAGAGAGAGAGAGAGAGAGAGAGAGAGAGAGAGAGAGAGAGAATTCAACACCAGACCAAAGAAAGCCTGTTGCTGTTTTGCTGGATAACCGGGGGACATCAGTGACAGGATACTCTCTTTCTATCCTGCCTGTCTCGGAACCCCAAACCGAGAGGTAGTCCTGGATCGGAAGACACCCAAGAGGAAGGATCCTCAACGGAGTCGATTTCTTAGGGCTTGACCCGAACCAGGACTCTCGGAAAACCCGAGTCTCTTTACTTCAGGTTATCCAGGACGATTCATCCATCACTGCCACTAGTGGTCAAAAAAATATTCTCCATTTAAGTAGACTCACACTTTTTATGCAAAGTTTATAGATTTGTTGATAAATTCATAATTCCTTATAAAGGATAATAATTACCAATTTAGTTGCCTTCAATAATAATTATCATTACAGCTAATTATGAATTTAGATATATTTTTTATTAATCAAATAAATCAGTATTATGATGGCCAACGGTAGGCACGCGATGAGATACAACTGCGCGAGAGTTGGTGGTTTTTATGGGGAACGACTTTTTGTCTGACGTCACGTGATCTGATTTTGAAGTTAAGTGATTGTAGGCCTTGCCTTACTGTTTATTTAGGATATTGCAAAACACTAGTACATTCATTGATGATGATAGGCGAGAAAATTGGGCTGTCTATATTGCGAAGCTGAAATCTTAATTCGGGCAGTCGTATGAAAGCTTTGGGAAAAATGTTCCACCCAAGAGAATTGGCCTCCCTTGCCGCTACAAAAACAATGCTTTAGTGTGTTGGACAAGGAGGCAAGTGATGATATTTTCAAGTGTTACTGGACTAGTGTATGGATAGGGCAATTTTCAAGCTATAAAAAGACCAAAGAAGAGGATAGCGTACTGTAATAAGAGCTAGCTTTACTTTCCACCAGGCTGCGTTTCTTCCGATTCCCGGGATAACTTCCGTGATAATAAAGGCCTGTATGAAGTTATCCGAGACTGTGACAGCCGTCAAGGACATGAGAGGCCCAAAGTTCGGCATGAAGATTATCTGAAAGTTATTGTCTCATCGGCAAAGAGCGCATTACTATGTCCAAGAGGTCATTAATAAAGACAGGGGGGAAAACTCATTATCCTGATAGTGACTATCTTTAACTACAATATATCAGTGCAGTACTGAGGCGTTACTAAGTCCTTGTCGTCATAGTGTTTCATCATTCCTCCTCCCCACCCCACTTCGCATTGAGGAATCCTGCCACACTAACAAGAACTTCTAATTTCGAGTGAGTACTATGACACTAGTTTTTCCCATTATATAGGCGAGACCTGTAACACAATATTTTCCCATTGTCCTTTTCAATATATTTTCATCCTTTTGCACTAATCACCATTATCTTTTTTTTTCTTTTATAATTCTCACTGACATTATATTGTAGGATCATCATTATTGTTTATCGTATGTTAATGTGTAGAATTGTAGTGAGAAATTTTTGCATTTATTCTTTTTGTAGGAAACTTTTTATTCCTTTTCTATCTACGAAATGTTGCACAATTTAAGAAAATATATTTGGGATGTTTTGCTTAATAATTTTGAAGCATTAATGATAGAATAACGATATGGGGTAGGAGTTAGTGAGCATTTTTTATAATAATTAATTTCGTACTTTACAATTGGTTTTTGGCCATTATTTTGCCGAGACTTCTAACATTATTATTTTCCATCAACATTTTCCATGCAATTTATTTTTCTGCACTGATATATATTCCAGGATTGTCATAATTGTTTAATGTTTTTTATTGTGTAGGATTAAGTAGGAATTTTTTTTTTCTCTCTCAGGAAATCTCTGTATCTTTTCCTGTGGGTTGTGGCAAAACGTTTTTCATTTGCTACCAACGAAACATTTCATAAAAAACATCTATATTGGGAATTTAAGTCATGAAAATCTTGAACCATTATTAATAAAATAACAATATGGGTTTGGAGTTGGGGAGCATTTTTTTATGATTATTACCGTAGTACATTACAAAAAAGAGGGGTAGTCAGTAGAGAGCATGCCTTCACCATGCCAAGCAGTCTTATTTTGCTCTTAACTCCACTGCGTACTTGTACTTCGATGTATATTGTTCAAAATCTAATGGATTTGTTCTTAGGTCATACCTCACATGTCTACCAATGTTTCGTTAAAATTGATTTAGTCTAGTAGTTTTTGCGTAATGTTATTCACGAACAAAATCCAAGCAATCTGATTTTGCTCTTAATTCCACTGCGTACTTGTACTAAGATGTATTTTCTTCGAAATCTAAAGCATTTGTCCTTATGCCATAGCCCACATGTCCGCTGGGTTTCACTGAAATTGATTCTATAGTTTTTCCAGGTGTTTTTTTGCATAATGTTCACAAAAATTAACATCATGTTTTGCATTTATGGATTGATTTTATAGAACAATGTTTCCAGAAGCCCAGAATGATTTGGCATTAATGAAAATATTTAATTTTGACAATTAATGAAAAATTATAATTTAATACTACAGAAAATAAACCATAATTACACATTAACTTGAACGTAACTGTTACTCTTACGAGCTTTGGTCTCACAAGGTTACCGAACTTTTGAGCAAAAAATAAATGAACTTCACTTTTACCCTAATCACACAGGGCCAGTCAGAAAAAATACACTTCATTCCTTTTAAATTAAACACACAATAATATCACGAATGTTTGAATCACTATTAACGTTCGAGATAAAACTTATTGGCTGGATAGATGTTGGTGAGAGGACTGTTGGACGTTTGGCTCTTTCGGAATGTCAGGGTGGATCTCTCTCTCTCTCTCTCTCTCTCTCTCTCTCTCTCTCTCTCTCTCTAGATGAATAGACAAACGTGGGAATTTGCGTGTATTTATGTATTTTAAAGAATTTTATGTATGTTTTGATAAATTATTGCGGTATGCCATTCATTTGAAGTATAACATTTGTATTATCAGTCTTAATCATTATCTATTACTTGGTTCATCAATGTCCTTATGATGTTTCGTCTTTTGAGATTTACTTATTATTTTGTTAGACCCAACTTGTGAAGGTTTAAGTGGCCAGTTTGCCCCTCCTCGCCTCACTGTCAGATGTGACTTGAAGTTCGCATTTCTAATTTTATTATGCCTTTAGGCCTAGAAATAAAATAAAGAAGGATGAATACTACATTGAGACTGTGGAGAAATTTCACAAATCGTACTTAATGCTACAGGGACACCCTTTATAGGTTGCAAGATTTGATGCAAATATTTATTGTTGCTACCTGACATATAGCCATGGCCTAGTATGTTATAAAGCCAAGACTACAGAACCATATTATTATTATTATTATTGTTGTTGTTGTTGTTGTTGTTGTTGTTGCTGTTGTTATTCGAGATCCGTTGCTATTGTAGAATCTGCTCATTATAGGGTTGAGTGAATATGTCTAACCCGATTATAGACTTCCTACAGATTCTTACAGATGTTTTCCTGAAAGAGGCCCTAGGGGGCCTGTGGCTCCAGTATGGTAGCCAGGACACCATGTGGGTGGCGGTGGCACGTGGTGTTATCTGAGGTTTATAATTGAATTTTTGATCCTGTGTTTTCCAAAGTTTATCAAGTCTTGACTCAAACTGTGTCACTGTCTCTGAGTGTACCACCTCGTCAGGCAAATTGTTCCAAACGTTAACCACGCGGTTAGGGAAGGAGTATATGCAACTGTTCAGCCTGGCTCTTGTCTTGAGTAATTTCTTATCATGACTTCAATTCATAAAGTAAAATTAAATAATATAGGTAGAATTAATTACATTTCTAATAGAGGAGATAGCACACCACCTCGCTTATTTATTTCTTATTATTTTTTCTCCCTGAATAAAGCCATCGAGAGACCTTTGTAGGCTACTTTGACTATAAGCTAAGCTTTGGCTTATAATAATTTATTGCAATTTTCGAAACCACAGCCCTATCTAACTTTTGCTTTATACAAAAAGCGATATATGCAAAATCAAATAATATTTTAGAATTCATAACCTAAATGCATAATAGCTATCGTTAGACCACTGGACTAAGCTTAATTATTGTCCCTTTTGACGCCCTCTTCCTCACTCAGACAGTTCCTCGATAGTCTCACGGAGTCACGGTGTTGAGAGGGATTCGTGCTCTATCAACATATTACTTTTTGTTCTGAAATATTATTCTAACACGAATTCGTTTAACGATCAAATACTTCTCAATCATACAATTTTCCATAACAGTTGACCAACGTTGTCTCATACATACAACAAAGTGAAATATATATATTAATATTAAGTGGAAGGTTATGAACAACGCTTGTCCGATGCAAAAAGAAAAAGTATCACCATTTTCCCTCACTCAATGGCCATGTATTAGTAGAGGAAGAGAAGAAGGAAAAGGATAAGAAGAGTTGATGAGAGAGAGAGAGAGAGAGAGAGAGAGAGAGAGAGAGAGAGAGAGAGAGAGAGAGAGAGAGAGAGAGAGAGAGAGAGAGAAGGAAGAGGAGAATTCAACACCAGACCAAAGAAAGCCTGTTGCTGTTTTGCTGGATAACCGGGGGACGTCAGTGACAGGATACTCTCTTTCTCTGCCTGTCTCGGAACCCCAAACCGAGAGGTAGTCCTGAATCGGAAGACACCCAAGAGGAAGGATCCTCAACCGAGTCGATTTCTTAGGGCTTGACCCGAATCAGGACTCTCGGAAAACCCGAGTCTCTTCACTTCAGGTTATCCAGGAGGATTCAGACATCACTGCCATTACTGGTCGGAAAATATTCTCCATTTAAGTAGACTCAAACATTTTATGCAAAGTTTATAGATTTGTTGATAAATTCATAATTCCTTATAAAGGTTAATAATCAAGAATTTAGTTGCCTTTAATAATAATCATCATTACAGCTATTTATGAATTTTATATATATATTTTCAATCAAATAAATCAGTATTTTGATGGCCAAGGGTAGGCACCCGCTGATACTTTGGCATTATGGTACTACATTGGATCCCTCTCTGGTTAAAGCTCTTTTTTCCTTTGCCTAATTTTCGAGTCAACACAATAAGAATCTCTCCAGTAACCTTTAAAGGCCAATACTAAATAATTTTTTTTTTAATTCAAATTTGATTTGAAATATAATAGTTTATTTATAAAATCATTGATTAAAGATTTTCTCTCAATATACTGTACAGAAGATGAAAAGAATATCAATAGATGGAGAGAGTTGACTCGAGCGGCCTACCCTGCTATACAATGGGACTGACAAGGTTGAAAGAATCAGACAGTTACTGGAGTAGTGAAACCCATCTATAGTCTATGGTTTGCAATGAGAGCATAGCTGTTAGGAACTTTGTTTTCAATTATGGCTTAGCAATAGCTTATTAGGAGGCAGCGAGTTCCCTGGTGTGTTGCAATAAGTATAAAATGATTGAAAAATGTTATCTACAAGAACAATATCATGTCAACCTTTCAGTGGTCGGGAATTTAGTCTGAACATTGGGTCAATGAGATGTGCTTTAAAGATAAAAGACTTTTCACCCTCAACTTCAATACACCATATTTGTTACGCCTATATATATTTCCATTCCTTAACTTGAATACCCAGCCTGGAATATCCATCGAACGGTCACAAATAATTTCCAAGATTTCACTATAACTGTTGGTTCGTAACTTTGTCTAAAGTCTAAACAATATTTTTAAACCATGTTTGATACTATTCTTTGGAACTTATCCGTTACAGATTATATATGTATATATATATATATATATATATATATATATATATATATATATATATATATGTGTGTGTGTATATAAATATATATATATATATATATATATATATATATATATATATATATATATATATATATGTATATATATAATGAATTTTAATTCAAAGTTTTTAAAATATTGAAATATTTAAAACGCCATTTTAATTTGTGGAAAGCAACTTCACGAGAACAGATTCTCTTAATTAAAAAAAAAAAGTCTAGATTCAGGGGAAATTGGGTAATTGTTTGTATACTTGAATTGATCGTATTTGCTGCTACTGGAGA
>NW_027168481.1:1195000-1200000 GCF_036898095.1 Palaemon carinicauda | reverse complement strand
CCAAACTGTTGTCATCAATGAAAAGTTATGCATTGCAAATAAGAAGTCTTTCCACTCTAAATGAAATTGCATGAAATTTCATGAATTTTATTTCATCACAAGTTCAGTATTATTATTATTATTATTATTATTATTATTAATTGTTAAGCTACAACCCTAGTTGGAAAAGCGGATGCTATAAGCCCAAGGGCCCCAACAGGGAAAATAGCCCAGTGAGGAAAGGAAACAGGGGAAAATAAAATATTTCTAGAGCAGTAACATTAGAATAAATATTTCCTAAATAAACTATAAATACTTTAACAAAACAAATTAGATAGAATAGTGTGCCCGAGTGTACCCTCAAGCAGGAGAATTCTAACCTAAGACAGTTGAAGACCATGGTACAGAGGCTATCACACTACCCAAGACTAAAGAATAATGGTTTGATTTTGGAGTGTCCTTCTCCTAGAAGAGCTGCTTACCGTTACCGTAGCTAAAGAGTCTCTTCTACCCTTAGCAAAAGGAGAGTAGCCACTGAACAATTACAGTGCAGTAGTTAACCCCTTGGGTGAAGAAGAATTGTTTGATAATCACAGTGTTGTCAGTTGTATGAGGACAGAGGAGAATATGTAAAGAATAGGCCAGACTATTCGGTGTATGTGTAGGCAAAGGGAAAGAACCGTAAACAGAGAGAAGGATTCAATGTAGTACTGTCTGGCCAGTCAAAGGACCCTATTACTCTTTAGCTCGAGTATTAATTAATGAAACTGAATTAGCGTTCAACAAAATATCCGTTTCTGTTTGTGAAGAAAATATGCAGGAGAGGAGTTTTGTAAATTTCATAGCAAGAAAGCGCTGCCTCTTATTGTACTCTTCAAGCATTGAAACATTTACCTCGGTAAATTTCATGCTCGGATCCTTCTTGTGTAATCACCAGCAAAGGAGAATATTGTTTGCTGAGGATGGCAAATGTTTACCCTCCAGTTTCTAACTTTTGTGTCACCTTCGACTTCATGTCTCTTATAAAACAATATTTTTAATTTCCCAGAGTAAGTTTTGGTCTTAATGAGGAAAGTCTTTGAACTTTGCTTGAATATTCAATGCAATACTTATATCCCATTGTCAACATACCCCGAAGCATAAAGGCAATGTTAGCCATTTTTATTTCTTTGATGGCTGGTATTAATCTAATGACGCTTAAGCACGACTCTTGCCTGCTTTTATGAAAAATAGTGATAATCTCTTTAGGTTAAGGGATATTACATGTGTTCTAGTTGAAAAACAATCTGTATATTAAAGAAGAAATGTCTTATCACATTTGTACATACATTAATTTCATGATACCTTTACATTTATTCCAATTAGTTAAATTCGAAAATTATTTTATAGTCTAAATTGACTTCATCTCATTTTACGCTGTACATAAACAAGGCGGTGTTACTTAATCATCTTGAAACAGGATTCCGTAGTTAACGTAATTCGGTTTCATTGGTTTAGATTTATATATATATATATATATATATATATATATATATATATACATATATATATATATATATATATATATATATATATATATATATATATATATATATATCCAGACACCGCGATCTATTTTAGCTTTTATGGCCAAGGCCAAGAAGGTATCATCAGATGTAAGATGAATTTCAGAGCTGTCTGCGTTTTTATATACCAACAGTTCCATCTCCTAATTTCCATGTCGATAGAAGAAAATTTTGTGGTTATGACATTTCATAAAAAAAAACAAATATGCAAAATATTAATGGCTGGATGGACTTTAGCCTTTAGAAATTCGATTATGATTCAGAGGTTATGATAAACTCCAATTAGTAGTTATATATGCTTCATAAGCACATTGTCTGAGCTTATAGATGGCTGATTAGGCTGATTTCCGACATGTACTTTGCTGTCAGACTCCCATTGTATGGAAACAATATAGGGTTATCCAGTAATCAATTATGTGGTGTGTTTGGCTGAAAATAATAAATATGATTTAAAAATGATGCAAAAAGAAATAATGGCGAATCAAAAGTTGTATAATAATGGGAATAATGTTTCACTAGATGTGGTCAAAATCCACAGAAGCAAATTATCTTTTCGATTTCAGGGACAAAAAGGCTTATACAAAGTCATCCGATTTAGAGATAATTAAATCGCCTAATAAATAAATGATATTTTGATAAATGTATAATTTACATTAGTTTTGGAATATGGTTAAAATTTTATCATTAGAAAATAACATAGATATTTAAGATATCGATATATTATAAAATTATTTTGATGGCTATTTTGCGTGCAGTTTCGTCAAATATTCCGCATTCAAGTCTTACGATTATCTTTTATTTTTGGTATCAACTATTATCATTATTAATAAGAGCTACGTTTCGTATCAAACAAAGCCTAAAACAGTCATAGCGGTCTTAGGCCCTTTTCCAAGACTTTCTTGTTTATTTTTTGTTCTTTTACCATAAATAACTGTCTTTCTTGATGAAAGTTTATGACTAATTATACTATTCCCTTTTACCCTGAATTCGGTTGTGATGAAATTAGTTATGGAAACTTTTTATGCTTTTCCAATCCTTTCCTTGATTCATGGCCGTCTTCTGCATTATACAACTTATTCACTCTTGAATCTCGTTCTCTTCATGTTCCAAAATGTTATGTATTACTTTCTTTGCACCTGTCACAAACATCATCTCTGCATTTTCTCCTGAACTTTGCTTTCATTTTGAGCAATTTATCCTTTTTTTCTTTATTAGATAGAAATTTGAAAGTTCCTATATTGGAAAGAAACTTTGGTTGGGCTATTTGTTAGAATGTGCACATGTGGATGGAAGCCTAGATGAAATGAGAGCATATAATCCAGGGGTTCTAACCTTGTCTAATTATTGACGTAGACGACGCATTCTGATATATATATATATATATATATATACATATATATATATGTGTGTGTATATATTTATACATATTTGTAAGATGTGTATACATATATATATATATATATATATATATATATATATATATATATATATATACATACATCTGAAAGATGCATATATATATATATATATATATATATATATATATATGAAACTGTACTAGTGTTAATAAAACATTATTTTGGGCTTTGTTGAAGATGATTCTTGTGATAGGGATCTTTCGCCTTAATAAGATACAAGAGAACTATTTTGTCTCATATATATATATATATATATATATATATATATATATATATATGTATGTATTATATATATATATATATATATATAGTATATATATACACAGTATATATACATATGTATGTTTGTGTGTGTATATGCACGTTAAGTTTTATATATATATATATATATATATATATATATATATATATATATATATATATATATATAATTAGATATATAGATAGATAGATGGATAGATGTTTTTTTAACATTTACACTGTGATATGAAATTCAACCATTATTACTTCAGTCCCATTATGGAACTGCTCATATACTATTCATATATTTTATTATAAAACTTTCTTTGTTCGAGATATTGTTTATTAAATCCCAATTTTGCAATGCATTCCAGTAAGTTTTGATTTGCAACTTTTCAGCCATTATCTCTTTTTAAAAAAATTATCCCATTGATATTGTAGAACTGAAAATGTAATTTATCGTTATCTAAGCAAACACATCATGGAAAGGCAAATGTGTGATCGCTTTTCGTTTTGCATTCCTTAAATCTAATATGTTGACAGATGTCTTTATTGCATCGTCGGAAACCAAACTAGATTGACAAAACCAGTTATGAAACTAATTTTAAGATTCAAATATCCACATATGCATAAAGTCTAAGAAATGAACATGCTATACTTGCTTTCCTATCAGAATTATTACGAAAAGAATAATAGAATCGTTAAATACAACGATGCATAAATATTTATTAATTCACCTGAATCAATATTCTGTAGACCTTACTTTCGAAACTTCTGGCCTTTCCTTATCAAATCTATCTACAAAAGGAAAACTTCAGTTTAGATAATTTTTCAATTGTAATTGTTAAGGAAAGTTTCTGAGTCTAGATTGCAAATGAAGCATCTTCTTATCTCCTCTCAGACTCTTTATCCAATATCTCAAAACATCATCAACGTTTTACCTATATGATATTGATTAAGGTAAGCAAAGAAAAGCTGAAATATTTCGTCTGGAGATTGACATAAAGAGGCCATAGTTTCAGCAAACGTTTGTTCGTTTTACCTCCCTAAAAAGTGACTCACACAAGATTTGATAAGCTCAGGTCTTTCTAATCTCGAATTCCAATTCAAACAATCAAACAATCGTTCTTAACTCTAGCCTGAAGAAAATCCAATTTTTTTCCTAGTGGAATGTTGGTAATATGGGTGAATAAATTTATTTTAATTTTTCATTTTTCTTGGATGTTTATATATATATTATATATTATATATATATATATATATATATATATATATATGTATGTATATATATATATATATATATATATATATGTATATATATATTTATATACGTATATATATATATATATATATATATATATATATATTTATATACGTATATATATATTTATATATATATATCTATATCTATATCTATATATATATATATATATATATATATATATATATATATATATATATATATATATGTATATGTATTTAAAGAATAATTATGGGAATTGTAGCATTAGAGGTTCTTTGACCTCTATTTTGAAGTGCCATACCTCTAGCATTAGAGGTTCTTTGACCTCTATTTTGAGGTGCCTTATCTATAGCATTCGAGGCCTTTTGGCCTTTACTTTGAGGTGCCAAACTTTTACCATTAGAGGTTCTTTGACCTCTATTTTGAGGCGCCTAACCTATAGCTTTTGAGGCTCTTTGACCTCTATTTTGAGGTGCCATACTTATACTATTAAAGGTTCTTTTACCTATATTTTGAGGCGCCTAACCTATAGAATTTAAGACTCTTTGACCTCTA
>NW_027168481.1:1170000-1185000 GCF_036898095.1 Palaemon carinicauda | reverse complement strand
TCCAACTTTGAACTTTTGAAGTTCTACTGATTCAACCACCCGATTAGGAAGATCATTCCACAACTTGGTCACAGCTGGAATAAAACTTCTAGAGTACTGCGTAGTATTGAGCCTCGTGATGGAGAAGGCCTGGCTATTAGAATTAACTGCCTGCCTAGTATTACGAACAGGATAGAATTGTCCAGGGAGATCTGAATGTAAAGGATGGTCAGAGTTGTGAAAAATCTTATGCAACATGCATAATGAACTAATTGAACGACGGTGCCAGAGATTAATATCTAGACCAGGAATAAGAAATTTAATAGACCGTAAGTTTCTGTCCAACAAATTAAGATGAGAATCAGCAGCTGAACACCAGACAGGAGAACAATACTCAAAACAAGGTAGAATGAAAGAATTACAACACTTCTTCAGAATAGATTGATCACCGAAAATCTTGAAAGACTTTCTCAATAAGCCTATTTTTTTGTGAAATTGAAGAAGACACAGACCTTATATGTTTCTCAAAAGTAAATTTACTGTCGAGAATCACACCTAAAATTTTGAAAGAGTCATACATATTTAAAGAAACATTATCAATACTGAGATCCGGATGTTGAGGAACCACCGTCCTTGACCTACTTACAATCATACTTTGAGTTTTGTTAGGATTCAACTTCATACCCCATAATTTGCACCATGCACTAATTCTAGCTAAATCTCTATTAAGGGATTCACCAACCCTAGATCTACATTCAGGGGATGGAATTGATGCAAAGAGAGTAGCATCATCTGCATATGCAACAAGCTTGTTTTCTAGGCCAAACCACATGTCATGTGTATATAGTATAAAAAGTAATGGGCCAAGAACACTACCCTGTGGAACACCGGATATCACATTCCTATAATCACTATGGTGCCCATCAACAACAACTCTTTGAGATCTATTACTTAAAAAATCAATAACAATGCTAAGAAACGACCCACCCACTCCCGCCTGTTTCAGTTTGAAAACAAGGGCCTCATGATTAACACGGTCAAAGGCAGCACTAAAATCAAGGCCAATCATACGAGCTTCCCGACCACAATCAAGGGATTTTATGTACAGCATTGGAGATTGTAAGAAGGGCATCACATGCTCCAAGGCCTTTACGAAAACCAGAATTATACGTATGTTTTGATAAATTTTTGCGGTATACCTTTAATTGAAATATTATATTTGTCTTAATCATTATCTATTACTTGGTATATTAATATCTTTAGGAAGTTTCGTCTTTTGAGATTTACTTAATATATAGTTAGACCCAACTTGTGAAGGTTTAAATGCTCAGTTTGCCCCTTCTCGCCATGAAGTTCGCACTTCTAATTACATAATTATTATTAAGCCTATAGGCCTAGAAATAAAATAAAGAGGCTGTGGAGAAATTTCGCAAATCGTACTTTATGACCACATAGACATCCTTTAAAAGTTACAAGATTTGATGCAAATATTTAATGTTGCTACCTGACATATAGCCATGCCCTAGTATGTTATAAAGAGAAGACTACAGGGCCATATTATTATTATTATTGTTGTTGTTGCTGTTGTTTTTGTTGTTGTTATTCGAGATATGTTGCTATTGTAGAATCTGCACCTTATAGGTGTGGCTGAATATATGTGACCCAACTTCCTTTCGTAAAGTGAAATTAAATAATAGAGGTAGAATTAATTATATTTCTAATAGCGAAGATAACACACCGCCTCACTTATTTACTTATTTATTTATCATTACTTATCCTCCCTGAATCAACCCTTTGAGAGATTAGACCTATATTGGCAACGTTAACTATAATATAAGCTTTGGCTTATAATAATTTATTGGAAGTTTCAAAACCACGACCCTATCTAACTTTTGCTTTATACACAAAACGACATAAGCTAAATAAAATAATAACTTTAAATCCATAACCCCAAAATGCATAGTTATCATTAGACAACAGGACTAAGCTTAAATTAATTAATTTCCCTCTTCCTCACACAGACTTTATCTACACAGACAGTGCCAGGAATAGTCTTAAGGAGTCACGGTGTTCAGAGGGATTCAGACTACATTAACGTATTGAATTTCTTATCTGAATTTTATAACGATCTAATATTTTTCAGTGATGTAATTTTTCCTAAGAGTGAACCAACGTTTTCTCATACATACACGTTTACAAAGTGAAATATAAGTGTTAATACTAAGTGGCAACTTATGAACAACGCTTGTCCGATGCAAAAAAAAAGAAAAAAAAAGAAAAAAAGTATCACCCGTGTATTTGTAGAGGAAGAGAAGGAAAGGATAAGAAAGAGCTATTGATGGAAAGAAGAGAGAGAGAGAGAGAGAGAGAGAGAGAGAGAGAGAGGGAGAGAGAGAGAGAGAGAATTCAACACCAGACCAAAGAAAGCCTGTTGCTGTTTTGCTGGATAACCGGGGGACGTCAGTGACAGGATACTCTCTTTCTACCCTGCCTGTCTCGGAACCCCAAACCGAAAGGTAGTCCTGAATTGGAAGACACCCAAGAGGAAGGATCCTCAACGGAGTAGATTTCTTAGGGCTTGACCCAAACCAGGACTCTCGGAAAACCAGTCTTCACTTCAGGTTACCCAGGTCGATGCAATGTGTGTGTGTGTGTAGATTGCCATGCATATAGCATGACACGGGCTCTTGCCTTTGGGCAGCCCGTAATAGGATTGGGTTTGTAAAAGGTATACTCCAAGGAGTAAAATTTGTATTAGTAAATGGAACGTTAGGTAATAATAGGAAAAGGAATGTCAGGTTAGGGATAGTTAAAGGAAATGATATGTAAGGATGATAAATGAATGATGGAATGGAATGGAATGGTACAAGACGTGACAAGGGGTAGATAGTAACCCGAAAAGGGGGTCTCCCTTTTAGGTCCACGAAAGAAAGTTTTTAGTAAGAGGATAAAGTATTGATAGTAGTAAGTCCCAGTAAGTAAAAGAGACTGGGAGAGGAGTGAAGGAATTTTTAGTAGGAGAGTAAAGGAGTAGGTTTAAACAAAGAAGTTTATTCCTGCTCTTTGTGGTGGAAAAGGGGGAGGAGGCCAAAACTGTGCTGCGCTCGGTCAGCTGGCACGAGAAAGGCCCCCTAAGGATAGGGTAAGAGGAGGGTTAACAGGGAAAGAGGGTGGGAGACAGGAAAAACAAGAGCTGTTTCCTTATGAGGAAGACAGCCTTGTAATAACTATTCTCCATTTAGGAATAGGGAATTGGGAAGGGAAGGATTGCAAGTAGGGAAGGATTATCTCTGCTCAGTGGCTGAGAACTGGAACTGTTGCAGGAGTTGCTGGAAGGTGGAGGTTGATGAGAGGGAGAGGACTTTGGTAAGGATCTGGAAGGCGATAGGTATGAGGTCTTGCAAGGTGAGAGACTCAATTGCTTGAGTCAAGGTTTGGGAAGGGGAAGAGGATGAAGGTCGTTGCAGGTCCCTTTGGGGAGCAGTTGCAGGTCGGTGCTGATCCTTCTTAGGAACAGTTGTAGGTCGTTGTTGGTCTCTTTGGGGAGCAGTTGCAGGTCGGTGCTGATCTTTCCTAGGAACAGTTGCAGGTCGTTGCTGATCCTTTTTAGGAGCAGTTGTAGGTGTAGATGCAGGAGCTATTGTAGATGTAGAAGTAGGAGCAGGAGTTGGCTGAGTTGGTCTTCTCTGGCGAGGAGTTCTCTGTTCTTTAGGTGGCTGGGATGAAGCTGGTTTGTTTTGGTTTGAAGAGGATGTATTCTTCATAGCTGCTATCCTCTTGAGACGCTCTGGGCAGCGCTTATTCCAAGCATGGTGTGGCTTGGAACAATTGGGGCACTTGGATGTGGTTTGCCGTCCTTCTTTATGGGCCTTTATGCACACTTCTGTGCTATGTCGCTGGCTGCAGACACCGCAAATAATGGGGCCTCTGCATTCTTCTTTATGATGTCCAAAGCGTTGGCATCTGTAACATCGAAGGGGCTCAGGTGTGTAATCCTCGATGGGGAAAGTACCCCAGACTCCTAAGTCCAGTTTGGAAGGAACTGGACCTATAAAGGTGGCAATTAGGCGTTGAACAGGAACGTCATCCTTGCTTGTGCAGCGAACAGCACAGTCAATATTGCTGCACGAGGTCACAATGTAGATAGGCATCGTCACAGGATACCTGGTAATGACTGCCTTCTTCCTGATAAAAGCAGGATCCAGCAGTGTTAAGGTGGAGTCTTCCTGAAGGAATCTGGCTGTCTCAATGTCCTTGGGATAGATGATAAGATCACCTTTCCTGTTAGGTCTTGCAGTGAGTTGCATGCCAGGTTTGGCAGCCATGGCAGCAACAGAGGCATAAGAGAGCTCGTGGTTTGCCTGTGAAAGTCGAAACTTTGGCAGAGGTTTCTTTGGCTGTGTAGCTGGGATGTTCTCTTGTATAACAGTGGCTTCTTGCAGAAGTGTCTGGAGGCAATCTGTGCAGTTGCAGTCCATAGAGTGGGCCCCCTGTTCGGTCTCCATGGCGTTGGAGGACTCAGGCTCGTTGGTAGGAGGGATGACTGCAGTTGCACCTAATTGCTGAGGAGTTGTAGGGACAGACAAGGACGAGTCTGTGCTCTCAGTCCTTGGAGTCACAAGTGGCGATGCTGGGGCTGGTTCTGGCACTGGTGAAGAGTCTATAGAAGTCTTCTTTTTCTTGTTCTTTTCCATACGGGTTATTTCCTTAGTACACTTTATAAGCTGGTCAGAGAAATCTTTACATTCCTCACAGAGACAGTGGGAATGGTGGTATTTCACTACTGGATTTACAGTGTAGTTATATCCTTTCATTTTCTTGAAAATGAATTTACGTTGCTCCTTATAGCCATCACAGAAATCACATGTACAGGTTGGATAATCATCACAATGTCTGTTTTCTATAGGGTAATAACCCCACCCAGGTTCTCCCAGATACCGAATAGACATCGTGGTTGAACTCTACGGGAATCACAGTGAAAATTTCGGTAGGTTACGATGCACATAATCCAAGAGTAGTTGTCGACACCGAGTCTAAGCGAACACTGTGGTCGATGCAAACATCACTGCCATTTCTTGTCGGAAAATATTCTCCATTTAAGAAGACTCAAACATTTTATGCAAAGTTTATAGATTTGTTGATAAATTCATAATTTTTTATAAAGTTTAATTATTAAGAATTTAGTTGCCTTTCATAATAATCTCATCATTGCAGCTATTTATGAATTATATATTTTTTTTTTCAAACAAATAATTCAGTATTTTGATGGCCAAGGGCAGGCACCCGCTTTGGCATTATGGTACTACATTGGATCCCTCTCTGGTTAAAGCTCATTTTTCCTTTGCCTAATTTTCGAGTCAACACAATAAGAATCTCTCCACTAAACTTTAAAGGCCAAGACTAAATAACAATTTTTAAAATTTAAATTTGATTTGAAATAAAATAGTTTATTTATAAAATCATTAATTAAAGATTTTGTGTTACTGTACTTACATAAGAGGAAAAGAATCTAAATAGATGGAGAGAGTTGACTCGAGCGGCCGATACTGTTATACAACGGGGATTATAAGGTCGAAAGAAGCAGACATTTACTTAAATAGCTAAGCCAATCTAAAGTCTATGCTTTGCAATGAGAGCATAGTTGTTAGGAACCTGGTTTTCAATTATGGGTCAATTATAGCTTATTAGGAGGCTGCGAGTTCCCTGGTGTTTTGCAATAAGTATAAAACGAGTAAAACATTATTATCTATAAGAACAATATCATATCGACTTTTCAGTTGTCGAAAATTTAGTCTGAATACTGTGTCACTGTGACGTGCTATAAAGATAGAAGACTTTTCACCTTCAATTTCTATACTTCATTTGTTAGGCCTATAAGTATTTCCATTCCTTAACTTGAATATCCATCCTAGAATATCCATCGAACAGTTACAAATAATTTCCAAGATTTCACTATAACTGTTGTTTATTCGTAAGTATGACGGTCTAAGTTCAAATAATATTTTAGACCATGTTTGATACAATTCTTTGGAAACTTCCATTTCATAGAATGTGAAGTTTGAAGTAGATGATGAAAGGAGAAGTAGTGATTTGATAGCTCAAGATAGAGAATATAAAGATATTAAAACTGGTCATTTGGATTTAAGAAAAGTTACTTTACTAACATAGTTTCTCTTAATAATAAGAAAAAAATGGTTCTTCAGAATCTGCCTGTGATCCTAAAGTCAGGGGAAATTGTGTAATCGTTTTTACACTAAAATAGATCGTATTTGCTGCTACCAAAGAAACACAAGAAGAATATTAATGCTGGATTTTAAAATACTGCACAAAAGCAACGATGTTCCTGCTGACTGTATTGTCAAGTAGGCGAACAAAGCAATGCTCTATAAATGCAGAAACAGTAATATTATATAGGACCACAATTCAACGCTTAAAACATATAGATGCGGAAGCTGCAATGTAAAGCGGGGTTTACACGGCCGAGCAGCTCGCCGAGCCCGGTTGTCGAACCTACTTGTAGAACGGCTCGAAGAGCTTTCAGACAGTACATCGAGCCTCAGTGTGCCTCGTGCTAAAACAACGTCAACATGTCTCTCGACCAGGACAATTTGATAGCCATTGCTTTAGCAGTGGCACTAAGAAGGGGGAAAAAAAAGATCAAAAGAGAGAAATTTTCATATACCAACTTGCTTGTTGCTTTAAAATTAGAGCCTGATGACTGGTGCAATTATTTGCGTATGGATGAAGACACGTACATTGATCTACCGAATCGTGTCAGCCCTTTCATTACTATGAGGAAGGCCATAACTCCACATGAAAGACTGAGTGACCGCTATTCCTTTGTTTCTGGCCACTTTATTGGAATAGTCTTTTGATTTAACTTCCATAAAGCTGGATGAGCTCGATATGCATGTATGAAATCAAGTACGACTTCCTTCTCATTCTTGCTTTCATTAATGGCAGCCATTATTCATTTCTTTGATGATGTTTCCTCTAGCAGGTTTGAATAACAACTGAGGTTCGATGCTCGACACCCGTTCACACGTTCACACCGTTCGTCAAACAATGTAGCTCCGCCCACAAAAGTCAAGATGAGCCTGACTTTCATCGAGCCGTTCGACGAACGCGCTCGACAACCAAATAGCCCGTTTACACGCTCGAACATCAATTCAAACACAGGGTTGTCGAGCCAGGCTCGACGAGCTGCTCGCCCGTGTAAACCCCGCTTAAGATTGGCCTACATTGCAACGCTTAAAACATATAAAACATATATAAGGAATTTATTCTTTAATATCGCCTCACTTGAAGAATCATCTTCAACCGAACGAGGAGGCAAGAAAAGACACAGTCCTTTAGGCCTATGCAATACGAGCTGGCGGTTAACTGACTGCTGTGCAAACTCGCTAAATAAGCCATTTTCTAATCTTTCTTTCTAGTTTGGCACTTTCCCTTATTTCTTCATCTGTGGCTTTGATCCAACTGATTTCATTCTTTAATTGGCGTATTTAAATTGTCTATAAATATTCGAATCACTAACATTTCCTCCTCTTCTTTCTTACTGACGCTCCTCTTACTCCGATCAACTTTGCATAGAAACAAATTATTTCTTCGATTTCAGGGACAGAAATTTTTATACAATTAGTTATCCCATACAGAAATAATTAAATCCCCTAATGAATATATATTATTTTGATAAATGTATAATTCACATTAGTTTTAGAATACAATTACGATTTTATCACTAGAAAATCACATAGATATTTAAGATATCGATATATTATAAAATTATTTTGATGGGTATTTTGCGTGCAGTTTCGAATCGTATATATAGTCCTTTAAGCGGGGTTTACACGGGCGAGCAGCTCGTCGAGCCTGGCTCGACAACCCTGTGTTTGAATTGATGTTCGAGCGTGTAAACGGGCTATTTGGTTGTCGAGCGCGCTCGTCGGGCGCGCTCGATGAAAGTCAGGCTCATCTTGACTTTTGTGGGCGGAGCTACATTGTTTGACGAGCGGTGTGAACGTGTGAACAGGTGTCGAGCATCGAACCTCAGTTGTTATTCAAACCTGCTAGAGGAAACATCATCAAAGAAATGCATAATTGCTGCCATTAATGAAAGTAAGAATGAGAAGGAAGTCGTACTTGATTTCATACATGCATATCGAGCTCATCCAGCTTTATGGAAAGTTAAGCGGGGTTTACACGGCCGAGCAGCTCGTCGAGCCCGGTTGTCGAACCTACTTATAGAACGGCTCGAAGAGCTTTCAGACAGTACATCGAGCCTCAGTGTGCCTCGTGCTAAAACAACGTCAACATGTCTCTCGACCAGGACGATTTGATAGCCATTGCTTTAGCAGTGGCACTAAGAAGGAAAAAAAAAAAGATCAAAAGAGAGAAATTTTCATATACCAACTTGCTTGTTGCTTTAAAATTAGAGCCTGATGACTGGCGCAATTATTTGCGTATGGATGAAGACACGTACATTGATCTACCGAATCGTGTCAGCCCTTTCATTACTATGAGGAAGGCCATAACTCCACATGAAAGACTGAGTGTCCGCTATTCCTTTGTTTCTGGCTACTTTATTGGAATAGTCTTTTGATTTAACTTTCCATAAAGCTGGATGAGCTCGATATGCATGTATGAAATCAAGTACGACTTCCTTCTCATTCTTACTTTCATTAATGGCAGCAATTATGCATTTCTTTGATGATGTTTCCTCTAGCAGGTTTGAATAACAACTGAGGTTCGATGCTCGACACCCGTTCACACGTTCACACCGCTCGTCAAACAATATAGCTCCGCCCACAAAAGTCAAGATGAGCCTGACTTTCATCGAGCCGCTCGACGAGCGCGCCTGACGAGCGCGCTCGACAACCAAATAGCCCGTTTACACGCTCGAACATCAATTCAAACACAGGGTTGTCGAGCCAGGCTCGACGAGCTGCTCGCCCGTGTAAACCCCGCTTTAAATCAAAAGACTATTCCAATAAAGTAGCCAGAAACAAAGGAATAGCGGACACTCAGTCTTTCATGTGGAGTTATGGCCTTCCTCATAGTAATGAAAGGGCTGACACGATTCGGTAGATCAATGTACGTGTCTTCATCCATACGTAAATAATTGCGCCAGTCATCAGGCTCTAATTTTAAAGCAACAAGCAAGTTGGTATATGAAAATTTCTCACTTTTGATCTTTTTTTTTTCCTTCTTAGTGCCACTGCTAAAGCAATGGCTATCAAATCGTCCTGGTCGAGAGACATGTTGACGTTGTTTTAGCACGAGGCACACTGAGGCTCGATGTACTGTCTGAAAGCTCTTCGAGCCGTTCTACAAGTAGGTTCGACAACCGGGCTCGACGAGCTGCTCGGCCGTGTAAACCCCGCTTTACGCTTCCTTTCCTTTTATTTTTGGTGTCAACCATTATCATTATTAATTACAGCGACGTATTATTCATAGCCTAAAACAGTTTTATTGGTCATAGGCCTTCTTCTAAAGCGGGGTTTACACGGGCGAGCAGCTCGTCGAGCCTGGCTCGACAACCCTGTGTTTGAATTGATGTTCGAGCGTGTAAACGGGCTATTTGGTTGTCGAGCGGGCTCGTCGAGCGGCTCGATGAAAGTCAGGCTCATCTTGACTTTTGTGGGCGGAGCTACATTGTTTGACGAGCGGTGTGAACGTGTGAACGGGTGTCGAGCATCGAACCTCAGTTGTTATTCAAACCTGCTAGAGGAAACATCATCAAAGAAATGCATAATTGCTGCCATTAATGAAAGTAAGAATGAGAAGGAAGTCGTACTTGATTTCATACATGCATATCGAGCTCATCCAGCTTTATGGAAAGTTAAATCAAAAGACTATTCCAATAAAGTAGCCAGAAACAAAGGAATAGCGGACACTCAGTCTTTCATGTGGAGTTATGGCCTTCCTCATAGTAATGAAAGGGCTGACACGATTCGGTAGATCAATGTACGTGTCTTCATCCATACGCAAATAATTGCGCCAGTCATCAGGCTCTAATTTTAAAGCAACAAGCAAGTTGGTATATGAAAATTTCTCTCTTTTGATCTTTTTTTTTTTTCCTTCTTAGTGCCACTGCTAAAGCAATGGGTATCAAATCGTCCTGGTCGAGAGACATGTTGACGTTGTTTTAGCACGAGGCACACTGATTCTCGATGTACTGTCTGAAAGCTCTTCGAGCCGTTCCACAAGTAGGTTCGACAACCGGGCTCGACGAGCTGCTCAGCCGTGTAAACCCCGCTTAAGACTATAAGATATTTTTTACTATAAAAAAGTCTTTCTTGATGAGAGTTCGAGTAATTATATTATGCTATTTCTTTTTACCCCGATTTCGGTTGTGATGAAATCAGTTATGGCAACCTATTAAGTTTTTCCAACCATTTATTTATTTCATGACCGTCTTCTGCAATTATACAACATATCCTCTCTTTTAACTCTTTCTCTTCATATTCCAAAATGTTCTGTATTACTTTCTTTACAGAGGTCCCAAACATCATCTCTGCATTTTCTCCTGAAATTTGCTTTCATTTTGAGCAAGTTTATCCTTTTTCTCATAATTAGATAGAAATTTGAAAGTTCCTATATTAGAAAGAAATTATGGTTGGGCTATTTGTTAGAATGTGCGCATGTCGATAGAAGCTTAGATGAAATAAGGGTACATAATCCAGTTGTTCTAACCTTTTCTAATTCTGGGCCTTGCTCTGCCTCAGTATGTTTCCCTAGGTCCGAAAAGTTGCTATTTCATGCTTTATGTCCATTTCTTTCCAGCTTTTTGAATCGTTCATTTACAGTATATTTATCCTTATTTAGGTAGGTCACGTCATATTCTAGCATTAGAGGTTCATTAAGTGATATTTGAGGAGCCTTGTAGCATGAGAGGCTCTTTGACCCTTATTTTGAGTTGCTTTACTATTAGCATTAGATGTTCTTTGATCTCTATTTTGAGTGGCCTTGCATGTGATTTTAGAGGCTCTCAGAACAATTTTTTTAGGGGGCCCTATTCTAGCATTAGAGGCTCTTCAACATCTTTTTGGAGGTGCCATACTTTAACATTAGATGTTTTTTTACCTCTTATTTTGAGTTGCGATACTTACAGTATAGCATTAGAGGTTCTTTGACCTCTATTTTGAGTTGCGATACTTCTAGCATTTGACGCTTTTTGACCTCTTTTTTGAAGTGCCATACTTTTAACTTTAGAGTTTCTTGAACCTGTATTTTGAGGCGCCTTACGTATAGCATTAGAGGATCTTTGAGCTTTTATTTTAAGGGGCCATACTCTAGCAATAGAGGCTCATTAATCTCCATTTCGGGGGTACCATAAATTTAGCATCAGAGGTTCTTTGACCTCTATTTTGAGGTGCCTTGCCTATAGCATTTGAGGCTATTTGAACTTTATTTTGAGGCGCCATACTTCTAGAATTAGAGGTTCTTTGATCTATATTTAAAAGCGCCTATCCTTTAGTATTTAAGGCTCTTTGACCTCTATTTTGAAGTGCCATACTTCTAGTATTAGAGGGTCTTTGACTTCTATTTTGAGTCGCCTTACCTATAGCTTTTGAGGCCCTTTGACCTCTATTTCGAGGTGCCATACTTCTACCATTAGAGGTTCTTTGACCTCTACTTTCAGGCGCCTAACCTATAGCATTTAAGGCTCTTTGACCTCTATTTTGAAGTGCCATACTTCTACCACTAGAAGATCTTTGGCCTCTTATTTTAGGTGCCTTACCTATAGCATTTGAGGCTATTATTCTGAGGTGCTATACTTCTAGCAATATAGGTTCTTTAACCTCTAGTTTGAGGCTCTTTGACCTCTATTCTGAGGTGCCATACTTCTAGCATTAGAGGTTGTTTGACCTCTATTTTGAGCGCCTTTCCTATAGCAATTGAGGCTCTTTGACTTCTATTTTGAGGTGCCATACTTTTAGCATTAGAGGGTCTTTAACCTCTATTTGGCGAGCTTTACCTCTAGCATTTGAGGCTCTTTGGCCTTTATTTTGAGTTGCCTTACATCTAGCACTTTAGTCTCTTTGACTTCATTTTTGAGGGGCCATACTTATAGCCCTAGAGGTTCTTTGACTTCCATTATGAGGCACCTTACTTCTAGCATTAGAGGCTCTTTGACCTACATTTCCAAGTGCCATACATCTAGCATTGAAAGTCCTTTGACATCTCTTTGGATTGCCATATTTCTAGCATTACAGGCTCTTTGACCTCTATTTTGAGTTGCCTGACATATAGCATGAGAGGCTCTATGACCTCTATTTGATTTGCTTTATGTATAGTAATACAGGCTCTTTAACCTCTATTTTGAGTCGCCTTACCTATAGCATTAGAGGTTCTTGTATCACTTTTGAGTTTCCTTACCTCTATCAATAAAGGCTCTTTGACCTCCATTTCGAGGTGCTTTTCTTCTAGTAGTAGAGGTTGTTTGACTGCTATTTGTATGCGTCTTATGTCTAGCATTAGAGGATCTGTAACCTACATTTTGAGGTTGCATACTTTTACCAATAGAGGCCCTTTGACATTTACTTTGAGGAGCCATAATTCTAGCATTAGAAGCTCCTTGTCCTCTACTTTGATGTGCCATACTTCTAGCAGTAGAAGCTCTTTTACCTCTTATTCCAAGGGGCCTGACTCTATCATTAGAGGCTTTTATACCTCTATTTTGAGGTGCCATGCATCCAGTATTAGAGCCTCTTTGACCTTTATTTAGTGGTGCCCTATCTTTAGCATTTAAACCTTGTTAACCTCTAATCCTGTCCTGCCATTCAACTTTTGTGTGTGTAATTTCAGACGATTTGATTTCCAAAGTTTACTTAACCCAGCCATTGTCTGATTTTCTTTTTTCAATCTTTCACTTAACTTTAATTCTGAAGACCCTGTATTGGAGATCATAGTTTCTAAATACTTAAATGATTTTTAGGTCATTAATCCTTTCTCCTTCCAATGATATTTCATCTTCCATTGCATAGTCCGTTCTCATCCTTTCTGCCTTTAACCTACATTTTGAGGTTGCATACTTTTCCATTAGGGGCTCTTTGACATTTACTTTGAGGAGCCATAATTCTTGCATTAGAGGCTCCTTGGCCTCTATTTTGGTATGCCATACTTTTAGCATTGGAATCTCTTTTTCCTCATATTCCAAGGCGCCTAACCTCTAGCATTAGAGGCTCTTTTACCTCTATTTTGAGGTGTCATGCATCCAGCATTAGAATCTATTTTACCTCTATATAGTGGTGCCTTTTCTCTATCATTTGCTGACCTCTTATCTTGTCCTGCCATTGTCTGATTCGGTTTTCCTAAATATTTAAGTGATTATAGGTCTTTAATCCTTTCTCCATCGAATGATATTTCTTCTTCCATTGCATACACCATTCTCATCATTTCTGTTTTTCTTCTATTTATCTTCATCCCAACCTCGTGTGATATTTTATGCATTCTGGTAAACAAGCATTGCAAATCCTGTTGTGTTATGCTAACAAGGACAGCATCATCAGCATAATCTAGGTCCCCTAAATTCATATAATCAATGCAATGCAATCCTTCCCCTCCATATCCGACTGTTCTACGCATTGAAAAATCCATGAAGTGGATATACAACATACGTGACAACACATTCCCTTGGAGTACTCCGCTGTTCACTGGAAATTGATTTTATATGATCCATCCTGGCACTTGCCATGCTCATGAATAGACTTAATCAAATTCACATATTTAAGAGTAATCCCATAATAATGCAGGACTCTACATAAAATTGGCCGGTGCACACTACCGAAGGCTTTTTTATTATCCATTTATGCCATGAAAAGTGCATTTCTATATTCTACGCATTGCTGTATAACATGTCTCAAAATGAAAATTTGGTCAGTGAAACTTCTACCTTTTCTAAATCCTCTCAGCTTTCCATTAATCTTTCTCTCCAGTCTCTTTTGAATAAGCATACTATAATTATTGCAATCAGTCAGGTCTCCTTTTTTGTCATTTTCTCCAATACTAACTCTCATTCATCAGGCTTTGCCCCATCATGCCACATTCTACAAATTAATTTTGTAAATAAAATGGGAGTAACTTAATTTTCGGCCAGTATTATCTCATGAGTTATTCCATCATATCCAATAGCTTTCGATCTTTTTAGTGTTTACAGGATAAGTTCAACTTTAATATCACTAAATTCGTTCATGGGCACGTCAAGGTCTTCATCAGCTTCAGGTATAAGTCAGAGTATTTTTTTTTCAACTAAAAATTTCTGATATTATTATGTAAATTTATAAGAAATTAGGCATCATTGAATTTTCAAACATTTATTTTCGGAATTACAATTACTTTTACTATAAAAAAACAAAACTATTTTTATAAATGATTTCCAATTGGTATTTTAATGAATATTTAATTGTATTAAGGTGAAAACCGAATTTTACATAACATTCCTAAAATTCTGCTTCAAGTCTCCGGATGATTTCTTCAAAACTCCTGAGGAAATTCGCTCGGAAGTGATTGATACAAGACTTCCTTCCCTGCTTTGGACATGTAATTTCGTACATTGGATATTAATAAATAGAAGCAAATATTATTATTATTATTATTATTATTATTATTATTATTATTATTATTATTATTATTACTGTTGTTGTTAATACTATTATTATTATTAGTACCATTATTATTGTTATTATTATTATTATTATTATTTTTATTATTGTTATTATTGTTGTTGTTATCGGAGTTACGTTGTAGAATATGCACATTATAGCTGTGGGCGAAATGACCTGATTATAGGCTTCCTTTCGGAAAGTAAAATTAAATAATAGAGGTAAAGCTAAGTATATTTCTAATAGCAAAGATAACACACCACCTCGCTTATTTACTTATTTATTATTATTTCTTCTCCCTGAATAAACCCCCATATAGGCAGCTTTGACTATAACCTAAGTTTTGGCCTATAATAATTTATTGCAAGTTTCGAAACCACGACCCTAACTATTATTTGCTTTATACACAAAACGA
>NW_027168481.1:1155000-1165000 GCF_036898095.1 Palaemon carinicauda | reverse complement strand
ACCTCACTCCATTTCGATATATATATATATATATATATATATATATATATATATATATATATATATATATATATATATATATATTTATATATATACCTGTATATATATATATATATATATATATATATATATATATATACCTGTATATATATATATATATATATATATATATATATATATATATATATATATATTCCTTTTTCTTGCATGTCGTTAGGATATCCTCTAGTTTTTTGTCGTATCCATGTTGCCATATTTTTGTGTCCTAGTGTTATTCCCATCATTATTCTTTCCATACCTCTTTGAGTTTTTACTAGCTTATGTTCCAAGGCTTTAGTAAGGGTCCGAGTGTCTGATACATTAGTTAATATTGGTAGGACCATCTTATAAATACTTTTCTATTTAGAGAAAGTTGCATTTTACATTTCATAATCAAATTTTGTTTACCAAGAAGAAATGAACATCGGCAGGAAATTTCATGAGGATGACAGACAATAGATGGACATTAACAATAATAGAATGAGTCTTAAGAGATTGTACAAGAAGCAGGGAAAGGAAGAAAAGTCGAGGGATTGACGAACTAAGAAAATTTGCGTATGTGGAGTGATACACAAAGACCATAAACAGACACAAGTGGAATGACATGTCTGAGGCCTTCATTATGCTGTGGACGAATAACGGCTGACATGATGATTATATATATATGTGAATGTATATATATATATATATATATATATATATATATATATATATATATATATGATTTTTCTTCTTGATATATAGGTAGTAGGTAAGCCACGGCACCAGTCACCCGTTGAGATACTACTGCTAGAGAGTTATGGAGTCCTTTGACTGGGCAGACAATACTACATTGGATCGTTCTCTCCGGTTACGGTTCATTTTCTCTTTGCCTACACTTACACCGAATAATCTAGCTTATTCTTTACAGATTCTCCTATGTCCTCATACATCTGACAACACTGAGATTACCAAAAAATTCTTCTTCACCCAAGGGATTAACTACTGCACTAATTTTTCACTGGCTACTTCCTCTTGTTAAGGGTAGAAGAGACTATAATTATAGGTATGGAAAGTAGCTCTTCTAGGAGATGAAGACTCCAAAATTAAACCATTGTTCTCTAGTCTTGGGTAGTACCATAGCCTCTGTACCATGGTCGTCCACTGTTTTGTGTTATAGTTCTCTTTCTTGAGGGTACAACTCAGGCACACTATTCTATCTAATTTCTTCTGTCTCTTTGTGTGTTTGTGAATAACTTCCTGGCCACACTCTTACTCATAGAGTAATGACACTTTCAGGGATTTTCTGCTATGTTGCGACGTGGAATTAATTCAATTTTGAAACTTCTAGGTCAAAAGTAAAAAGTCAAGGTCGAGCAAACGGTCTACGGAAGTAACACTAAGCTTAACCCTTTTCATTCTGGGAAAGGCAAGCTGGTTTCAAGAAATAAGCTGTCGTAGCGGATGTCTGTTCTCTCATTGGGATTTTCTAGTTTTCAATTATTTTCCATTTATAATTTATCCGTTATTTCTCTATTTCCTTCTTCATTGTGGTGTTCTCCGTATTGAAGTCCTCTGGTCCGTATCATCCTGCTTTTTCCAACAAGTTATAAAAAGGATAATGATGATAATATGTGTAACTCGGAGAATTCCACACGAACACATATCAGCCAAACTATGTTCTTAACCTTTCCTCATTATTCAGATCAACTCAGATGGTCTAAAGTTGTCTAAGCATATTGAGCAGTGGAAAGGTTTAAGACAATCCTAAAATATCTGTTAGGGTTTTTATCCTTGTAGGAACAAACTACAAATTTTAAAAAATAATTTTTATTTCTCTTAGCTGTACAAACTTCAGTCATTCAAGTCATATTTCCTGCCTCATTGATTAGATAGGCCTACAATGCAACGTTAAAACATAAAGATGCAGAAGTTACAATGTGAGATAAGCCTACAATGCAAGCAACGCTGAAAACATATAAAACATTGAAAACGAAAACATGAAGAATCTTCTTCAACCGAACGAGGAGGCAAGAAAAGACACAGTCATTTAGGCGTACGCAATACAAGCTGGCGGTTAACTGACTGTTATGCAAACTCGCTTACTAAGACAGTTTGTAATTTTTCTTTTTAGTTTGGCACTTTCCCTTATTTCTTCTTCTGTGGCTTTGATCTAACTGAGTTTATTCTCTAATTAGCGTATTTAATTTGTCAATAGATATTCGAAACACTTAGGATTTCCTCCGCTCCTTTCTTGCTGACGCTCCTCTCTCTTCGAGCAACTTGCACAGAAGCAAATCATCTCTTCGATTTCAGGGACAAAAGTGCTCATACAATTAGGTATCCCACATAGAAATAATTAAATCGCCTAATAAATATATATTATTTTGATAAATGTATAATTCACATTAGTTTTGGTATATAGTTCAAATTTTATCATTAGAAAATAGCATAGATATTTAAGATATCGGTATATTATAAGATTATTTTGATGGATATTTTGCGTGCAATATCGTATAATGTCCCATATCTTCTTAGAATTTCTCTTACTTTTATTTTTGGTATCAACTAGTATCATTGTCATATATAGCTTAAAACAATTATATTGGTCTTAGGCCTATTTCCAAGACTTTCTTGTTTATATTTTTTTTTTTACCATAAATAATTGTCATTCTTGATGAAAGTTTATGAGTAATTATATTATTCCATTTTACGCTGAATTCGGTGCTGATGAAATCAGTTATGTCAACCTATTATGCTTATCCAAATTCCTTGTTTCATGGCCGTCTTCTGCAATTATACAACATAATCACTCTGATATCTCGTTCTCTTCATGTTCCAAAATGTTCTGTATTACTTTCTTGGTAATAGTTTACAACACCACGCTCTCCATTTACTCTAAAATAATGCAATCCTGCAGTTTTCATCTTCTTGCACAGTAATTAGGTGGTTATTTAAATTCTGGGAAAGCAATAATTAGCAAGATATGTTGAGGAAGGGGGAATGGGTTATAAAAAGAAAATAACTCGGTTTCCTCACTAAACAACTTGGAACTGACATGTCAACACAGTCAACCAAACAGAATTCGTGATGCCAGCGTACATAAACAGAAGTCCGTGATGCCAGCGTACATTTGATAAACTGTATATTCAAAATATGCTTAGTTAAAAATGGATTAATTACTCAAAAGTGTCCATAAAATAGGCAATATACAAATAGTGACACTTTTGAGTAATAACTCAATTTTTTATTAAGTATATTTTGAATATACAGTATATCAAATGTACGCTGGCATCACGAACTTCTGTTTATGTACGCTGGCATCACGAATTGTACCAACCGTGTGTCACACAATTGTACATAATTCCTTTTGCATATATTATGCTTGTATCTTCGCTCTTCCCTTGCACTAAACGAACATGAAAATTCATGTCTGCTGTTTCCTCTGTAACATTGTCTGTCTTGTTAACTTGTTATGTCCTGTTGCCTGTTTCGTTGACTTTGTTGACATGTCAGTTCCAAGTCGTTTGGTCAGGAAACCGAGCTATTTTCTTTTTATAACCCCTTCCCCCTTCCTCAACATATCTTGCTAATTATTGCTTTCCCAGAATTTAAATAACCACCTAATTACTATGCAAGAAGATGAAAACTGCAGGACTGCATTATTTTGGAGTAAATGGAGAGCGTGGTGTTGTAAACTATTACCACTTTCTTTGCACAGGTCACAAACATCATCTCTGCATTTTCTCCTGAAATTTGCTTCTACTTTGTGCAAGATTATCCCTTTTCTCATAATTAGATACAAATTTGAAAGTTCCTATATTAGAAAAAAACATTGGTTGGGCTATTTGTTAGAATGTGCGCATGTGGATGGAAGCCTAGATGAAATAAGAGTACATAATCCAGTTGTTCTAACCCTTTCTAATTCTCGACACAGACGACGCATTCTGGTTCGGTTAAGATTGCCTTACCTTATGCAAGACACGGGCTCTTGCGTTGGCAGCCTGTAAAACGCATTCTGATATATATATATATATATATATATATATATATATATATATATATATATATATATATATACAGTACATATATATATATATATATATATATATATGGATAAATATCAACACAACATCGTGTTCAAATAGAAATAAATTTCTACCTCATACTTGGGATCGAATGCTAGCCCCTTCTAATGAAAGGCCAGGTCTCTTGTGGCATGGTTGGTTTTGACCTGGCCTTTCATTAGAAGGGGCTAGCATTCGATCCCAAGTATGAGGTAGAAATTTATATATATACATAAATATATATATATATATATATATATATATATATATATATATATATATATATATATATATGGGAGTGATGGTAGGTATCATACTATAGTCAGAAAGGGGTGGTAGATAGCAAAATCGGGATCTCGTAAACAGAATAATAAACCAATTCCAAAATTTCACATAAACTCAAATCACTATAGTGAAATTTTTTTTTTCCTTTCCGAACCGAACGATAAGTTTGGCACCCTTTTTTTGGACATCTCAGTATTGGCACAAATTCTTCTTTTCTGTTCCTCCTCTCTTTTCCTGCATCAGTGATCCACATTTATGACAAGGCGGCACATCTTCAACCTGGTCAAGAAGATCGTGTTCTCCTAAGTACGCCACAGCTACATTTTCTACCTCCCCCCTGATCTTCTCCTCCAAACAGGTTCTTCCCAAGCCTTTTTCACTCCCTCCCCACCATCCATCCTCAACACGTGACCAAACCATTTCAGTCGTGACACTTATCATCTCTCTAATCTTAACTATACCTGCCATTTCCTTTATGAAACCAATTCTTGGTAAATCATATTTTTGTATATCAGCCAACAACAGAAATCCAGTTAATAATTCCTTAGACTTCTGACTGCTCTGAGTTGCTTTCTAGCTAGTGCTGTTTCCCAGGTGGATTCGTAAACCTTCTAAAAATTCAATTTGATTAGAAACCTTACATGTCAACAAGTCTTTCCAGAAAGCCATGTAAGTTATTTCTAATATTTTACGGATTGGCTGTGATGATATTGCTGTACTATTTACTGGAAGTTCTTAGATATGTAAAGTCAAATTCCACCTGATATTATGTTCAGTGGCAGTGTCCCTGTACTTGTTAATAATTCATACTCAGGGATATGACATGTAAATCAGAATAGCAATGAATGAGTGGTGTATAGAACTATCCCAAAATGCCCTATTCCGTCATTTTACTGACGCTAAATCTTCGAAAATCTCTATTATTATTATTATTACTATTATCATTATTATTATTATTTTATTATTATTATTATTATTATTATTATTATGATTATTATTATTATTATTATTATTATTATTATTATTATTACTTGCTAAGCTACAACCCTAGTTGGAAAAGCAGAATCCTATAAGCCCAGGGGCTCCAACAGGGAAAATAGCTCAGTGAGGAAAGGAAACAAGGAAAAATAATATATCTTAAGAAGAGTAACATCAAAATAAATATCTCCTATATAAACTATAAAAAAACTTTAACAAAACAAATGGAAGAGAAATAGGATAGAATAGTGTGTCGGAGTGTACCCTCAAGCAAGAAAACTCTAACCCAAGACAGTGGAATATCATGGTATAGAGGATATGGCACTACTCAAGACTAGAGAATGTTTCTCACACCTTTGATTATTACCATACCACAATTAGTAAACACATTTATTTTCAACTGCTGCAACCTCTTTTTCTATTTTTGATTGATCATCTCGACTTCACGACCATAAAGAAGTAATTTAGCAATTCTTTCTTAACTCCTACCTTGGCCTCCGTAGACGTCAAAATTCACCTAATTAATTTGCTTTCAAATAACATTTTATCCAACTGATGTGTAATTCATTATTGTAAAATAAAATCTTTCATATGATTTAATTCTGTGTTAAATGCTTTCGAGGAAGTAAAGCAACTGTTCTAATGACTTTTAACATATTAATGACACTACTCATTTACCGATCTGTAATCTCAATTGTATCACATTGAATATTTCTGTTATGTAGGTAGACTAGATTAGATAAGAATTGAGTAAGGATTTTATATATACATATATATATATATATATATATATATATATATATATGTATATATAATATATATATGTATATATATATATATATATATATATATATATATATATATATATATATGCGTGTGTGTGTGTGCAATCAGTACGAGAGAGGCTGGGTGAATTTTAGGGTGGGGGGAAGAACAATAATCTGAAGAAACATGAATGTCCAATAACGTCTATCAGGTAACTTGAAGAATACAAGAACAAAAACACCAAAATTCGGGACATTATTATGTTATAAGTAATAGTATATCAATATTAGTATGCAAATCCGAACGTAATACGGATTTCCTACCACGTAATAAACCTGTTATCCTTCCCAAAGCTTTCGTAACTTATTCTACCTGCCTGTCAGTCTCTGGCCAGGAGGTCCAGACAGCTCTCGGACAAGTGACGACATAATAACAGGGCCGCAACAAGTCATTTGTTGGTCTTTTGCTAGTATTAAGGCTGTCATGTTTCTGAACCTCAGGACTAGAAAACAAAGACTATCGACGCTCGCGGAGTATTGTAAGTTTCATGGCAGATTTTGTATGATATTTATTTTGCATTTGGACAGGTATTTCATTTTGCATTCATGAGCGATCCATGTAAGATTGAAAATGTTTTATTTGTGATAATCTGAGTAATCGAACGTCAGTTATCTAAATATCCAAAAAAGTATGTCGTATGACAATGGCAAATGATAGTAAATCCTTGGCATGCGTCTGAAACTTTTATCACGTTTATACATTAGTTTATTTTAGAAAAATGTCCACAGCATTAATCTAAATCAGTAATAATTCCAATTTTATAATACCTGAGTAATTTCAAAATTGTTTTCATTTGAATAGATACATCAAATTTCCTGTTGCTTGAGGGTACACTCCGACACCTATATCTTATTTCTTTTCCTCTTGTTTTTTTTCTTTTTGTTTTTATAGTTTATATATGAAATATTTGTTTTAATGTTGTTACTGTTATTAGGATGTGTTATTTTAATTGTTCACTACTTCTCTTGGAGTTTATTTACTTTCTTGTTTATTTTTCTACTGGGCTATTTTCCCCGTTGAAGCTCTTGGGCTTATAAATATCCTGCTTTTCCAACTGGGGTTAGCGCTTAGCAAATAATAATAATAATAATAATAATAATAATAATAATGATTGAACTAGTTAATCCCATTTTACTTCTTAGATGACGATCGCTCACATTTGCAAGATATCTGACATAAATTTCCACCTGAATAATGAATTTATCTTTTTGGTATGTAATTATGGATTATTCATATGCACACGTCTTATTTTTTCGCATTTCAGATAATGATTCGTGAGTATCAATCTTTTATGCCTATAAATATTTCCATTCCTTGACTTGAATACCCAGCCTGGAATATCCATCGAACGGTCACAAATAATTTCCAAGATTTCACTGCAACTGTTTGTTCGTAACTTTGTCTAAAGTCTAAACAATATTTTTAAACCATGCTCGATACTATTCTTTGGAACTTATCCGTTACAGATTATATATATATATATATATATATATATATATATATATATATATATATATATATATGTATATATGTATATATATATATATATATATATATATATATATATATATATATATATATATATATACATATGTATATATATAATGAATTTTAATTCAAAGTTTTTAAAATATTGAAATATTTAAAACTGGCCATTTTAATTTGTGGAAAGCAACTTCACGAGAACAGATTCTCTTAATTAAAAAAAAAAAAAAAAAAAAAAAAAAAGGCCTCAGAATTCGAAGCTGTGAGTCTAGATTCAGGGGAAATTGGGTAATTGTTTGTACACTTGAATTGATCGTATTTGCTGCTACTGGAGAAACACAGGAGGAATAGAATTGCTGGATTTTAGAATACTGCACAAAAGCAACGATGTTTCTGCTGACTGTAATGTCAGGTAGGCCTACAATGCAATGTTCTATAGATGCAGAAGCTGCAATGTAAGATAGGCCTACAATGCAATGCTTAAAACATATAGATGCAGAAGCAGCAATGTAAGATAGGTCTGCATTGAAAAGCTTAAACTCGCTTATTATGCCATTTTCTAATCTTTCACTCTGTGGCTTTGATCTAACTGAATTCTATTCTTTAATTAACGTATTTAAATTGTATATAAATATTCGAAACACTTAGGATTTCCTCCTCTCCTTTCTTGTTTCTACTCCTCTTACTCCGAGCAACTTCCACAGAAGCAAATTATCTCTTCGATTTCACTGACAAAAAGGCTTATACAAAGTCGTCCGATTTAGAAATAATTAAATCTCCTAATAAATATATACCATTTTGATAAATGTATATATCACAATAGTTTTGGAATATGATTAAAATTTTATCATTAGAAAATAGCATAGATATTTAAGATATAGATATATCATAAAAAATCTTTGATGGCTATTTTGCGTGTACTTTCGTAAAATATTGGGTGTGCAAATATTCCTATCTTATTTTTGGTATCTACTATTAGCATTAATAATAAGACTTACGCATCGTATCAAACAAAGCCTAAAACAGTTATAGGGGTCTTAGGCTCTTTTCGAAGACTTTCTTGTTTATTTTTTGTTCTTTTACCATAAATAACTGTCTTTCTTGATGAAAGTTTATGACTAATTATACTATTCCCTTTTACCCTAAATTCGGTCGTGATGAAATCAGTTATGGGCCTTATGGCACCTTTTTATGCTTTTCCAACCATTTCTTTGTTTCATGGCCGTCTTCTGCAATTATACAACGTATCCACTCTTATATCTCGTTCTTTTCATGTTCCACAATGTTCTGTCATACTTTCTTTGCACCCGTCACAAACATCATCTCTGCATTTTCTCCTGAACTTTGCTTTCATTTTGAGTTAGTTAATCCCTTTTTTTCACAATTTGATAGAGATTTGAAAGTTCCTATAATGGAAAGAATATTCCATTTAGAAACTATGCTTCACTTAGGCATTCCTAGTTTCTAAGAAAACTCTTAAATATACGGAGAAGCAATCAAGAGAGTAACGATATCTAAGTCGTTATAGTGAATAGTCATCGGGGGGGGGGGGGGGGGATTTTCCTTAGGGGAAATTGTCCTTACGGGGTACTTCCTTGGGGGAATTATTGTTCAGGGGGGGGGGGGGTTAAATGTTCTAGACTTTGTTTTTACACTAACTAAAGATATTACTCCTTTCTTATTTAATGATATTTTTAGGACATATGTAGCTTATAATTGGTAATTTCTCTCTCTCTCTCTCTCTCTCTCTCTCTCTCTCTCTCTCTCTCTCTCTCTCTCTCTCTCTCTCTTTGATTTAATTTCATCCCCATCCATCCATCAATGTATTCATCTTTCTTCACTGTTATATTAGATGTTGTTCATTCAACCTTGGTTCTTTTTTATGTTTTATTTTTTATGAATTAGCAACGGCAAAATGTCACGTGTACTGCATTGTAAATTGCATATTTTTTCACATTGTACCAAAAAAATATGTCAACATTACCTCCTTGTGCAAACAAGATCAAGATCATCGCATGATTTCGACCTTTTTGCTTTTATTATTTACACATTTGATTTAATTTATTTTTTTTATATATATAACAAATGATATCGGCGTCAATGACCTTCGATGTCATGATGCCAGATAACTCGAAATCAATGAATCAATCGTTAAAACCAATTGAAGTGTGAGAAACTTATTGTTTAGAAACCATTAATTCGTATCTCATCAATTTCGTTTCTTGATTCATTTCTGCTGACTGTAATGTCAGGTCGGCCTACAATGCAATGCTCTATAGATGCAGAATCTGTGATGTCATATAGACCTACAATTCAACGCTTAAAACATATAGATGCAGAAG
>NW_027168481.1:1137500-1150000 GCF_036898095.1 Palaemon carinicauda | reverse complement strand
ATTATGTACTCTTATTTCATCCATATGCGCACATTCTAACAAATAGCCCAACCAAAGTTTCTTTCCAATATAGGAACTTTAAAATATATATATGTATAATATATATGTATGTATATATATATATATATATATATATATCTATATATATATATATATATATATATATATATATATATATATATATATATAATCTGTATATATACATATATTTGTAATATATATATATATATATATATATATATATATATATATATATGTATATATTATGGATATGTTAAACTGTACTAGTGTCAATAAAACATATTTTGGGCTTTGTTGAAGATGATTCTTGTGTTAAGGATCTTCCCTCCTGAATAAGATACAACAGAATTATTTTGTCTCTGAAGGAAAAGTTAATATGTTAGAATTTTGGCTCCAATCTTGAGATGTTTTTCGTTTGTTTAGAATAATTTCATTTTTATTAATGCTAAATTGGTACCAATATATATATATATATATATATATATATATATATATATATATAATATATATTTATATATATATATATATATATATATATACATTGATAGATAGATTGGTAAGTGTGTTTATATCTTTCGCATTTGTATCATATTGCCATCTATACACAAAGCATCATTCATTCGGGTTTTCATGGTACCTTTACATTTATTCCAATTAGTTAATTTCGAAAATTATTTTATAGTCTAAATTGACTTCATCTCATTTTACGCTGTACATAAACAAGACGGTATTGCTTAATCATCTTGAAACAGGATTCCGTAGTTATCATTAGAAGTAAGAGTGTATGTGTATATATACTTGTTAATTTATGTAGATTTTTCTTTCTATGAATATATAACATATTCTTAATAGCTGTAAAATATGGTGATTATGTTCTTTAGAGACTTCTGTTCAACGTAGGTCCTAAAGGAACATGATAAGCTGTCTGTAGTGAATAGGAAAGGTTTGGCCTAAAATTGGAATATAACAAATAATACGTCAGAAAATTGATTTTTTTTTTTTATTACACTTTTATGCACTATTGTGCTTAGTATCTATCACATCTCTTTATTATTGGCACTGTTTCATTTCGTCCCTTTTTAAAATGCCTACTAGAACTTGGCGAAAACTAAATAGATTTGTTGATCTGGATAATTTATAACAATAAGAACTAATCTCTTCCGGGAGATGGAATGCACCTGTTCATTCTTCCGGCAGATTGCTCTTGTGCTAATGAGTAGCACCAGATAGAGTTGTTAGGCAAGATTAATGAGGCAGAGATTTTCAACTCTCTCTCTCTCTCTCTCTCTCTCTCTCTCTCTCTCTCTCTCTCTCTCTCTCTCTCTCTCTCTCTCCCTCTCTCTCTCTCTCTCTCTCTCTCTCTCAACAACTTTTTTCTTTGGTCAGAGTCAAATTGCTATTTTTAAAGTGTCTTATTTGGTGTTTGTATATATGACGGATTTTATATCAATATTGTTCGCCTGCATATATATAAGTTTTTTTTTTTTTAAATGCATAGATGTATGTATGTATGTATGTATGTATGTATGTATGTATGTATGTAAGCATGTATGTATATATAAGACACATGGCACCCCTTTTTCATACAAGGCAAAACCTTATCCGTTTGATTTATTTATCGCAAAAGTAGTCATTAATTCTGTTCCAACAAATAGATAAAGAATTATTTAATTTCATGCAAATTCAATAGAAGTCATTTGGACGTTGCAAAAAAAATGTATTGTTTTATTTGATAATAATTTGCGTTATATCACACTATCAGCACTTTAATTATGACTTGGAAAAGATGCTTAAACGATTTAAATGACAATTAATCCCCTTTTTCACGCTCTCGCCATTTTGATATTGCAGCAATTAAAGCTTAAAGTAGAATTAATATCTTTCTGTATAAATTCATTTACGCTTTTCGTTCATTTATTATTATTCCATTATTCAAGTGGGTTTTCCAGAACTGGGAACTCCTTAACTGGCAAAAACGCAAAGGTGCTCTTTACTTAAAGTGAATTTTCTACTTTCCAAACTGTTGTCATCAATGAAAAGTTATGAATTGCAAATAAGAAGTCTTTCCACTCTAACTGAAATTGCATGAAATTTCATGAATTTTATTCCATCAAAAGTTCAGTATTATTATTAATTGCTAAGCTACAGCCCTAGTTGGAAAAGTAGGATGCTATAAGCCCAGGGGCCCCAACAGGGAAAATAGTCCAGTGCGGAAAGGAAACAAGAGAAAATGAAATATTTAAGAGCAGTAACAACATTAAAATAAATATTTCCTAAATAAACTATCAATACTTTAACAAAACAAGAGGAAGAGAAATTAGATAGAATAGTTTGCCTGAGTGTACCCTCAAGCAAGAGAACTCTAACCCAAGACAGTGGAAGACCATGGTACAGAGGCTATCACACTACCCAAGACTAAAGAACAATGGTTTAATTTTGGAGTGTCCTTTTCCTAGAAGAGCTGCTTACCGTAGCTAGAGTCTCTTCTACCCTTAACAAGAGGAGAGTAGCCACTGCACAATTACTTGCTTGTTTATTTGTTTGGGGTTTAAATCCAACCCTCCACTGAAGTCGAGTGAACTACTTCTCGGGCGGGTCTATATCAATCATCTAACGAAACATTTTCATTATAACTTATACAATTCTTTGATTGTAGCATCTTCCAAATCATATGATCGTGTGAAAAGTAATGTCTTTAGTTTCTTCTTAAATTCAATTGTTCCCTTTATGTCCTTCATTTCAGTTGGCAGTTTATTTTAATGTCCAGGCGCACAGTAGCTAAAAGCTCTTTCACCAAATTTACTATTTGTTCTTGCTTCAGATAGCCTACTCGTGTGTCTTTTGTTAACATTTTTTCTAGTTCTAGTTTGTTCAGGCATTCTTTTAGATATTTTGGTTCATTTTGGTTCAGTATCTTAAACGTTAGTAAGAGTAGCTTGTATTCAATTCTCGCTTTTACCGGCAGTCAGTGTAATTTAATTAGTGCAGGGGTAATTCTATCCCTATTGTGTAGTCCTTTTATTAATTTAGCGGCTCTGTTTTGTACTCTCTGAATTTTCTTCAGCTGATAATTTGGTAAGCCATAGAACAGTGAGTTGCAGTAATCAATTCTTGAAAATATGTGGTGAATAATGAGTATGGCCATAGATTTTTCATTCAAGTATTCACTAGTAAATGTTATGTTTCTAATATGATAGTTACAATTTCTTACCATATTATTTATATGTTCGTTCATTGTCAGTCTATCATCCATGATTACTCCAAGATTTCTGACAGATTTCTTTAGGTCAATGATCGATTGACCTATTTCAATTCTTTGGAAGCATTCGATTCTTTTTATATCATTTTCATTTCCAAAAATGATACATTCACTTTTATTTTCATTGAGCTTGAGCATTTTTGTTAACATCCAAGCCTTAATGTCATTCATTATTTCATGTATCTTTCTTTTAGCTTCATCAACTGATTCTATTGGGAAATAGAATTGTGTATCATCAGCGTATATTTTAAACTTAACTATGTGAGTTTCAAGTATATTTGCCAGTTCAATCGTGTAAATTTCAAACAAGAGGGTACCTAGTACACTGCTTTGAGACACCCCTTTGGTTAGTTTTCTTGTCTCAGATTCAACATTTGATATTACTACTTTAACTTTGCGGTTTTCAAGATAACTCACAAACCAGTCATATGCTCGTTCTACGATGCCCACAGCTTTAAGGTCTTCCATCAGATATGTATGTTGTACAGTATCAAATGCTACACTTCGATCAAACATCACAAGAATGCAACACTTGCCATTTGTTATAATTTCTGTTATGTCATTTTTAATTGCTAACACTGTTGTTTCTGTGAAGTAATTTTCTCTGTATGCAGATTTATCATCAAGTATGGCATTAGATTTTTTCAGATGTTCCCAGGTTTGTTCGTGTACAGAAGTATCAATAATTTTCGAAAAATATGACAGATTTGATATGGGCAGTTGTTAACCCCTTGGGTGAAGAAGAATTGTTTGATAATTACAGTGTTGTCAGTTGTGTGAGGACGGAGGAGAATATGTAAAGAATAGGCCAGACTATTTGGTGTATGTGTAGGCAAAGGGAAAGAACCGTAAACTGAGAGAAGGATTCAATGTAGTATTGTCTAGCCAGTCAAAGGACTCTGTAACTCTTTAGCGGTAGTATTAATTAATGAAATTGAATTAGCGTTCAACAAAATATCCATTTCTGTTTGTGAAGAAAATATGCAGGAGAGAAGTCTTGTAAATTTCATAGCAAGAAAGCGCGGCCTCTTATTGTACTCTTCAAGTATTGAAGAATTTACCTCTGTAAATTTCATGCTCGGATCCTTCTTGTGTAATCACCAGCAAAGGAGAATATTGTTTGCTTAGGATGGCAAATGTTTACGCTCTAGTTTCTGACTTCTGTGTCACCTTCGACTTCATGTCTCTTATAAAACACTATTTTTAATTTCCCAGAGTAAGTTTTGGTTTTAATGAGGAAAGTCTTTGAACTCTGCTTGAATATTCAATGGAATACTTATGTCCCATTGTCAACATACCCCCTAAGCATAGAGGCAATGTTAGCCATTTTTATTTTTTTTGATGGCTGGTATTAATCTAATGACGCTTAAATACGACTCTTGCCTGCTTTTATGAAAAACATTGATACTCTCCTTAGGTTAAGGGATATTACATGTGTTCTAGTTGAAAAACAATCTGTATATTAAAGAAGAAATGTTTTATCACATTTGTACAGACATTAATTTCATACATTGCAGCTAAGATTTGTTTTATTTCATAAAACTTTTAATGCTGGAATATCTTTTGACCGGCTTTCAGAAGTTCTAAGCGTTCAGGAAAATATAGACAAGTGTATCATCCTTAGGTGATTATATTCTTTAAATTTTATTGTTTGAAAATAAGGATTATGAAATATATGTTCTGGGAGTGAAAATAGCAGGTGGTTATGGAAAGCCTCTTTTTTATTTGTTGTAAAGTGACTTCCCCACTGAGCTACTACTTTTACTATTCATTTTCAAAAGCTTGAAGTGTCTAATATAGTTAATTCTAATAGTATTGCTTTCTTTACTATAAGATTAAATACTAAACTGTATTTGCGAAGTTTAACACCAGCTGTAAGCTGATTGTGGACTGAGCTTCCTAATCTGTCAGTTAAATCAGTAAAACTTCAAAAATTCAAACTTGTTACAAATACTTTTTTGATGAACAGTTAGACATAAGTTTTGTAAATTTGTCGTTTAACTTAGAATATTTATATTTTTACCTCTGCCAGCTAAGTTAGTAGGAGGTTATTTTTTCGCCCGTGTTTGTCTGTTTGTTTCTTTGTTTATTTGTTTGTTTGTGAACAACTCCCTATCTACAATCTTACTCATAGAGTAATGAAACCTCCAGGAATTAATATCTATGCTGAGACGTGGAAGTAATTCAATTTTGAAAATCCTAGGTCAAAGGTAAAAGGTTGAGGTCGAGCAAACGGTCGACCGAATTAACACTAACCTTATCCCCAAGTTCATTCTGGGAAAGTAAAGCTGGTTTCAAGAAATAAGCTGATGTGGTGGAAGTCTGCTCTCTTGGAGTAATTTTCGAGTTTTGAATTATTTTTCATTTTCAGTATAATTTATTCGTTAGTTCTCTATTTACTTTCTGCATTGGGCTGTTTTCCGTATAGGAGCCCTTTGGTCCGCAGCATGTTTTTTCCAAATAGGAATAATGAGGATAATGATTATAAAATGTGTAGCTGAGAATTCCACATGAACACATATCAGCCCAACTATAGTCTAAACCTTTCCGCATTATTCAGATGAACTCAAAGGGTCTAAAGTTGTTAAAGCATATAATCTAACAAGGAATATTGAGCAGTGGAAAGATTCTAGACAACCCTAAAATATCTGTTAGGAACAAACTAGAAGTTTAAAGAATAATTTGTAGTTTTCCTAGTTGTACAAATCCGAGTCATTTAAGTCATAATATTGCACCATTTATTAGATATAGAAGGGCTACCACATTTCAGTTGTAGGTATTAAGTTTATAATGAATGTAGGGGGTACCTTAACGTGGCGAAAGGATTTGTGTATCCCCATAACTAGCAAAGCTGTATTAATCAGGGCCACCCATACTAGGTTGGTTTGCTGAGCTATTAGACTAAAGTCTCCTCCTACCATCACCAATCCGCAATGGCCAGCGTGGTGATGAAATGGCCAAACTCCAGGCGTATTAAGTACATATCTGAGGCCTTTGTCTTGCAGTGAATTAGAAACTGCTTCATATGTTGTAGTTGAATGTAGGATTTGATAAAGTTTATACGAGAGACTTTTATACGTACCATGCATTTACATACAGGGATAATTATACTCCAAGAGAATATGTGGTATGATACAGTGACTAATGAATGCATATATATAAATAGCAATTCATATGAGTATCTATCTTTCCCTGTCTCTGATTAACAGGCAAATGATTGCAATATTAACATTAATGGAAAGTTGAATTCATCGCTTTTCACATCAGCGCAACCTTCGTAATAGCACTAGGTCCCAAAGCTTAACAAACTGTTTTGCTTATTAAAGAGAACAAAATATGAAACATCCCCCCCCCCCCCGATAAGGTTTGTTTGCTTTCAAAATAAAACTGGTTTCAACAGTCGAACGGCTGAAATCCGAAAAGTCGGTGGACAATTCGGCTCTCCAATATCATACGGTGGAAACTTTGCTTTGAATTCGCAATTATTTGTGGCATTGTAATTTTGATTTATTTCTTTAAACAGTTTATTTGAAACTTGATTTGATATCGTCTAAAAGAATACAAATAGTTTAGCTCCATTCAGAAGCGGTTTCCCTACTTCCTCAGATGTTAGACAATGCAAGTCGGTGGTTTCCTGTCATTTCGATTCCAGGGTAATAATATTTGGTTATTTACCTTTGGTTGTGTAGGTTTGGGCTTAGTTATTGAGTTTTATTACAAAATATTGAACGGTGGAATTTTATTTTTAAAATCGAACATATATTTATTTCAGATAGCAATTATTGTGTTTAAAATTAAGCTTTAACTAGCCAATTTTGTTAAAACAGATACAATTTATATATATATATATATTTATATATATATATATATATATATATATATATATATATATATATATATATCCCTTTCTAATGGGAACATCTTAACCTGGTGGAAAGGTTAGTATATGGCCATGATTTGCAATTCTGCAATACTAGGTTGATTTGCTGTGAGTGATCAGCCTAAAATCTTCCACCACAAAACCGCAGTGACCAGCGTGGTGATGAACATGGAGAAACCTCAGACATGAATAAGGATACTACCGCTAGAGAGTTATGGGATCCTTTGACTGGCAAGACAGCACTATATTAGATCCTTCACTCTGGTTACGATTCATTTTCCTTTTGCGTACACATACAGTGAATAGTCTGGCCTATTCTTTACATATTCGCCTCTGTCTTCATACACCTGACAACACTGAGATTACCAAACAATTCTTTTTCACCCAAGGGGTTAACTTCTGCACTGTAATTGTTATGTAGCTATTTTCCACTTTGTAAGGGTAGAACAGACTTCAGGTATGGTAAGCAGTTCCTTTAGGAGAAGGACACTCCAAAATCATACCATTCTTCTCTAGTCTTGGATAGTTCCATAGCCTATAGTATTACAGGTGGTTTGGCTCTATTTACTGGTGTCTTACCTCTAGCATTACAGGGTCTTTGGCTTTTATTTTGGGGCACCTTACCTCTAGCAGTAGAGTATTTTTAGCCTCTATTGTGAAGTGCATAACCTCTAGCATAAAAACTCTTCAACCTCTATTTTGAGGCGCCCTAACTCGGGCTTTAGAGGCTCTTCGACCTCTATTTTGAGGTGTCATACTTCTAGCATTAGAGGTTCATTAACCTCTATTTGAGAAGACTTACCTGCAGCATTAGAGGCCCGTAGACCCTTATTTTGAGTTGCCTTACATCTAGCATTAGAAGCTCTTTGACCTCTATTAGGTGTCATACGTCTAGCATTAGACATTCTTTGATCTCTATTTTGAGGGGCCTTACATATGACAGTTGAGGCTCTTTGAGCACTTTTTTAAGGGGCCATACTCTAGCCTTAGAGGCTCTTCAACCATTTTTTGGAGGTGCCATACTTTAGCATTAGAGTTTTTATTTACCGCTATTTTGAGTTGCGATACTTCTAGCATTAGAGGTTCTTTGACCTCTATTTTAGGTTGCGATACTTCTAGCATTTTAGGTTATTTGACCTCTTTTTTTTGAGTTGCCATACTTTTACCATTAGAGATTCCTTGACCTCTATTTTGAGGTGCCTTACCTATGGCATTTGAGGCTCTTTAACCTCTATTTTGAGGTGCCATACTTCTTGCATCAGAGGTTCTTTGACTTCTATTTTGAGGCGCCTTACCTATAGCATTTGATGCTCATTGACCTCTATTATGAGGTGCTATACTTCTACCATTAGAGGTTCTTTGACCTCTATTTTGAGACGCCTTATCGTTAGCATTTGAGGCTCTTTGAATTCTATTATAAGTTGCCATACATCTACCATTAGAGGTTCTTTGACCTCTATTTCGAGGCGTCTAACCTATAGCATTTAGGGCTCTTTGACCTCTATTTTCAAGTGCCATACCATTAGCATTAGAGAATCTTTTGCCTCTATTTTGAGGCACCTTTCTATAGCATTTGAGGCTCTTTGACCTCTATTTCGAGGTGCCTTAATTCCAGCATTAGAGGCTCTTTCACCTATATTTTCAAGTGCCATACATATAGCACTAGAAGTTCTTTGACGTATCTTTGGAGTGCCTCACCTTTAGAATTAGAGGCTCTTTGACCTCTATTTTGAGTAGCCTTACCTATAGCATTTGAGGCTCTTTGACCTCTATTATGAGGTGCCATATTTCTACCATTAGAGGTTCTATGACCTTTATTTTGAGGTGCCTAACCTATAGCATTTAGGGCTCTGACCTCTATTTTGAAGTGCCATACTTCTAGCATTAGAGGATCTATAGCCTCTTATTTTGAGGCGCCTTACCTATAACATTTGAGGCTCTTTGACCTCTATTTTGAGGTTCCTTACTCCCAACACTAGAGGCTCTTGGAACTATATTTTCAAGTGTAAGCATTACACTTTACAATTAGAGGCTCTTTGACCTCTATTTTGATTTTGCCCTACCTATAGCATTAGAGGCTCTTTAACCTCTATTTGAGTTGCTTTACCTATAGCATTAGACGCTCTTTAACCTCTATTCTGAGTTACTTTACACATAGCATTAGAGGTTCTTGTACTTCTTTTGGGTTTCCTTACCTCTATCAATAGAGGCTCTTTGACCTCCATTTCGAGGTGATTTTCTTCTGTAAGTAGAGGTTATTTGACCCATATTTTGATGCGCCATATGTTTAGCAATAGAGTATCTTTAACCTATATTTTGAGATTGCATACTTTTACATTAGAGGCTCTTTGACATTTACTTTGAGGAGCCATAATTCTAGCATTAGAGTCTCCTTGTCGTATATTTTGATGAGCCATACTTCTAGCATTAGAAGCTCTTTTACCTCTTATTCCAAGGGGCCTAACCTCTAGCATTAGAGGCTTTTATACCTCTATTTTGAAGTGCCATGCATCCAACATTAGAGTGTCTTTGACCCCTATTTAGTGGTGCCTTATATCTAGCATTTGAACCTTGTTGACCTCTAATCTTGTCCTGCCATTTAACATTTTTGTATGTAATTTCAGGCGATATGATTTCCAAATTTCACTTAACCCAGCCATTATCTGATTTGCTTTTTTTCAATCTTTAACTAAACTCTAATTCTGAAAACCCTGTATTGGGGATCATAGTTCCTAAATACTTAAATGATTCTAGGTCATTAATCTTTTCTCCTTCCAATGATATTTCATCTTCCATTGCATACTCCGTTCTCATCATTTCTGTCTTTCCTCTATTCATGCATTTTGGTAAACAAGCATTGCAAATCCTGTGGTGTTCTGCTATCAAAGACAGCATCATCAGCATATTATAGGTCCACTAAATTCCTATAGCCAATCCAGTGTAATTCTTCCCCACCATCTCCTACCGTTCTGAGTATTTTTTTCAACTAAAAGTTTCTGATATTATTATGTAAATTTATAAGAAATTAGACATCATTGAATTTTCAAACACTTATTTTAGGAATTTCAATTACTTTTACAATAAAAGACTAAAATATTTTTCTAAATGATTCCCAATTGGTATTTTAATGAATATTTAATTGAATCAATTTGAAAACCTTATTTTCCATAATATTTCTATAATTCCTCTTTGTCTCCAGACGATTTCTTCCAAATTTCCTTTGGAACTCCGGGAGAAATTCGCTTGGAAGTGATTGTGTGTGTGTGTGTGTGTGTGTGTGTGTGTGTGTGTATAACGAATTTTAATTCAAACTCTTCAAGATATGAAGATATTAAAACTTTTCATTCTTAATTGTGAAAAGCAACTTAACTAAAATAGATTCTCTTAATTAACAAAAAAAGGTCCTCAGAATTCGAAGCTGTGAGTCTAAATTCAGGGGAAGTAACGCAATCGTTTATACACTTGAATTGATCGTATTTGCTGACACTGGGGAAACACAGGAGGAATATAAATGCTGGATTTTAGAATACTGCACAAAAGCAACGATGTTTTTGCTGACTGTAGTGTCAGGTAGGCCTACAATGCAATGCTCTATAGATGCAGAAGCTGTAATGTTATATAGGCCTACAATGCAACGCTTAAAACATATAAATGCAGAAGCTGCAATGTCAGATAAGCCTACAAAGAACTAGGTCTACCCTTCCCCAAGGACTTCCCCTACCCTATGGGTATTCCATCCTTTATATCACCCCTTCCTCTAAGTCTACCCCTTCTGTTAGTTATACTCCTCCCCTAGGTCTACCCCTTCGTCTATGTCTACCCTTTCCTCTAGGTGTACCCATCCCCCTTGGTCTACCCCTTCTCCTAATCTTCCCCTCCCCTATGTCTACCCCTTCCTATAAGTCTATCCCTTCCACTAGGTCTAGCCCTCTCCTTTGGTATACCCCTTCCCCTAGATCTACCCCTTGGTCTACCCCTCCCCAAGGTATTACCCTTTCTCAATGTCTACCCCTCGTTCCTCGGTCTACCTATTCCCCCAAGTCTACTCCTCCCTTAGATCTACCCTTCCCCCTAGGTCTACCCCTCCCCTAGGTCTATCCCTTCATATAGGTCTACCCCTTCCCATAGGTCAACCCCGCCTTTAGTTCTACCCCTCCCACGCCTTCCCTGAGCACTTATCCATTCTCATATTTCTATTTTTATTTTTAGCTTTAATTCAGTAATGGCGGGACCTGATAAAGGAAACGGTAATACAAAGAAGCTTGTAAAACGCCTTATTACAAGTAAGAAAATAGCTCAGTAAGAATCCCAACGAGTAGCTTACCAATAATTGTTCCGAAAATAATCTTGGCACAATATTGAAAAACTTGTTTTTATTGTAGTCTTTATATAAGTTTCCTCTAAATGACTTTCATTGGAAATGCGCTGAGAAGTGTGTCTATGTTGTTCCCGTCGAACACATTGAGAAAATAACTTTTAAATAGAAAGCATTATTATTATATGTCTTGAGTGACAATATATATATATATATATATATATATATATATATATATATATTTATAATTAATACAATTATGAAGATATATTGGCAGTTTCCGTTTTATCACTTTCCTAAATTCCTCCATTGAGAGTGAGGCGTCCTTTTTCTTCTCGCTAAGTTCAATATCATTTATATCTGTGTTATTCAATTCTCAATGAAATAACTAGATTCAGTTCTGACTCGGAAACCTTTACAATGAACATAAAATGGTTTCATGGATATCAACACTATACTGTAGATATAATAAAAATGCATAATAATAAATTAATTTTGTTATTAAAACCACACAAAGCAAAGATAAAATAATGATAATGTTAATAATTTCTAAAAAGTGGTAGTAAATATAGTATTCGAAATTATTATTTGTTCTCCCTTCAAAGTCAGAGTAAAAAAGGCAACCACTCGTAGGCCTTCACCATAGATATCACCTCTAGATACCGCATTGGCCAATGTTAGGGCATACGTGAAGACTGCAGCCGTCTTCCCCTGGTGAAAGGTCTATATATTTAGACCTTGGCTTAGTAGACATGTACAGGGGCTGCATGGCATTCAATGGAAATAATTGTCGCGCTCACAGTTTACCGCAAAATAGGTGGATGCCGCTTCGAGGTTTACCTAGCCAATATTCAGATATGTTAAACTGATTCCTATTTATGCATATATATACATTTATATTTACATATATGTATATATAAAATACATGCAATCCATATATATATATATGTATATATATATATATATATATATATATATATATATATATATATATATATATATATAAAGCAAAGTGTTTGTTCGCG
>NW_027168481.1:1120000-1132500 GCF_036898095.1 Palaemon carinicauda | reverse complement strand
CGTTTGAATCTTTTTATCAACTTTCTATTCACTTGTCAGTGTTTTGTATATTTTGCAATTATATATATATATATATATATATATATATATATATATATATATATATATATATATATATATAAGAGCGAAGATAACACACCACGTCAATTATTAATTATTTATTTATCATTATTTCTTCCCCTTGAATAAACCCCTCGAGAGATTAGACCTATATGGTGGGTGGTCTTTTTTTTCCGATGTCACTTCGTTCGGCGACACTTCGTCCACGTCTTTTTGTCCAATATAGGCACCGTTGACTATAATCTAAGCTTCGGCTTATGTAATTTGTTACAAGTTTCAAAACCACGACATTAACTAACTTTTGCTTTATACACAAAACGACATAAGAAAAATCAAATAATAACTTTGAATTCACAACCCAAATGCATAAATTGTTTTCATTAGACTACAGGACTAAGCTTAAATTATTTCCCCTCTTGACGCCCTCTTCCTCACTTGGACATTAAAGCATTTAAGTATTTTTTTCGATTTTTTTTAACGCTCTGAGTTATTTCAATAATCTTTTTTTTTTTTTTCATAAAAGTGGACCAATGTTGTCTCATACGTACACATGTTTACAAAGTGAAATATGATAGTTAATACTAAATGGAAACTTATGAAAAACGCTTGCCCGATGCTAAATTATAAAGTAATCACCAGTTTCCCCACCCCTACTACATGTATTAGTAGAGGAAGAGATGAAGGAGAAGAATAAGAGAGAGAGAGAGAGAGAGAGAGAGAGAGAGAGAGAGAGAGAGAGAGAGAGAGAGAGAGAATCCAACAACAGACCAAAGAAAGCCTGTTGCTGTTTTGCTGGATAACCGGGGGACGTCAGTGACAGGATACTCTCTTTCTATCCTGCCTGTCTCGGAACCCCAAACCGAGAGGTAGTCCTGAATCGGAAGACACCCAAGAGGAAGGATCCTCAACGGAGTCGATTTCTTAGGGCTTGACCCGACCCAGGACTCTCGGAAAACCCGAGTCTCTTTACTTTAGGTTATCCAGGACGATACAGACATCACTGCCATTACTGGTCGGAAAATATTCTCCATTTAAGATAACTCAAACATTTTATGCAAAGTTTATAGATTTGTTGATAAATTCATAATTTCTTACAAAGATTAATAATTAGAAATTTAGTTGCCTTTACTACTAATTATTATTACAGCTATTCATGAAATTTACATTTTGTTTTATCAAATAAATCAGTAATGTGATGGGCAAGGAGAGGCACCCGATGAGATACTACTGCTAGAGTCATTTGGTACTGTGATGGCAAGATAGTACTACATTGGATCCCTCTCTGGTTAAAGCTCATTTTTCCTTTGCTTAATTTTCGAGTCAACACAATATTAATCTGCATTAACTTTTAAAAGCCAAGACTGAATAACAATATTTTTTTATTCCAATTTGATTTGGAATAAAATAGTTTATTTTTAAAATCATTGATTAAAGATTTGGTGTTGATGTACTCTACATAAAATGAAGAGAATATAAATAGATGGAGAGAGTTGACTCGAGCGGCCGACCCTTCAATACAATGGGAATGATTATATTGAAAGAAGAAGACAGTTACTTGAGTAGCTAAGCCAATCTATAGTCTATGCTTAAAACATTATTTACAAGAACAATATCATGTCGACCTTTCATTGGTCGGAAATTTAGTCTGAACACTGTGTCACTGAGATGTGCTTTAAAGGTAAAAGACTTTTCACCCTTAACTCCAATACTCATTTGTTAGGCCTATGAATACTTCCATTCCTTAACTTGAATATCCAGCCTAGAATATCCATCGAACAGTCACAAATAATTCCCAAGATTTCACTATAACTGTTGTTTGTTCGTAACTATGACGTCTAAGTTCAAACAATAGTTATAGACCATTTTTGTTACAATTCTTTGTACACTTCCTTTTTACAGAATGTGAAGTGTGAAGTGGATGATGAATGGAGAAGTATTGATTTAAAAGCTCAATATAGAGACGACTGGTGAAATGAAACCGAGGCCCTTTGCGTTAGTAGGCGTAGGAGAGGATGATGATATATATAATGAATTCTAATTAAAACTCTAAAATGTAAAAACAGTAAACTGGTCATATTTCTTTAAGAAAAGTAACTTTACTGAAATAGTTTCTTCCTGTCCCAAAAAAAAAAATAAATAAATAAAGTCCTCACAATCTGAAGTTGATCGTAATCGTTTGCCCACTAAAATAGATCGATTTTGCTGCTACCAAAGAAACACAGGAGGAATATAAATGCTGAATTTTAGAATACTGCACTAAAGCAACGATGATCCTGCTGATGCAATGTCAGATAGGCCTACAATACAATGCTCTATAGATGCAGGAGCTGTAACGTTATATAGGCCTACAATGCAACGCTTAAAACATATAGATGCAGAATCTGCAATGCAGGATAGGCCTACAATCCAATGCTTAAAGCATAGAGATAATTTAAATGGAAAACATGACGGTGTTTTTATGCTTTGACATCACCGCACTTGAAGGATTACAGTCCTTTAGGCCTACGCAATACGAGCTGGCGGTTAACTGACTTATGAAAACTCGCTTGTTAATCCATTTTCTAATCTTGCTTCCTAGTTTGGCCCTTTTCCATATTTCTTCATCTGTGGCTTTGATCTAACTGATTTTATTCTTTTATTAGCGTATTTAAATTGTCTATGGATAATTGAAACACTTAGGATTTCCTCTGTTCCTTTCATGTAGCCGCTTCTCTCACTCCGAGCAACTTGCACACAAGCAAATTATCTCCTCGATTTCAAGGACAAAACTGCTCATACAATTAGTTATCCCATAAAGAAATTATTGAATCCCTTAGTAAATATATATTATTTTGATAAATGTATAATTCATATTAGTTTTGGAATGAAATTTATATTTTGAGGCTTTTAAAATTAAAGAGTCACATAGATATTTAAAATATCTATATATCATGAAATTATTTTGTTGGTTTCTGCGCGTGGAAGTCGTTTGTCATTCGTCGATCCATCCCTTGTGTTAATTAATATTAATTTTTATATCAACCATTATCATTATTAATAAATGCTGAGTATTATTCATAGCATACATTTGATATAGTGATCTTAGGCCTTCTTCTTCTTCTTTTATTATTTTTATTATTATTATTATTATTATCATTATTATTATCATTATTATTATTATTATTATTATCATTATTAATATTATTATTATTATTACTTCCACCAATGAAGTTTGCGTGTGTTTTTGTTAGTTTATGATTAGCTTCCAGGCCACAATTTTAATCGTAGATTAACGGAAATTGCAAAGATTAACTGGTACATAAAAAAAATTGGAAATGATTAAATTTTGGAAGATCATGGTCAAAGGTCAAGGTCACCTTCTTGTGAAGTCTTTATTGCACGTAATCAGCCATAAGTTTGAACATCGTTGTCACAAAGACTTCAAACTTTGTTCATACTTGAGAGTATGAAAATCCATATTAAGGTCAATGTTCAAGGTCAACGTTAAGCAAAAGGTCGAGAAATAAGCTGCCTTATGGAGGTCTGCGCTCCAGTGAGTGCCCCTCTAGTTATTATTATTATTATTATTATTATTATTTTTATTTATTTTTTTTTTTTCTTATTATTACAATCCAAAGACTCCGAGAAGGGTAGCAAACAAGCACGGAAACGAAAAGACGTAAATAATCAACTAAAAAATATGTAATCGTGATACCAAATTTCCCATCAATGTGTGAGGCTGACTGTAATGACATCTTGTACTTTCCCTCAATGTTTTTGTCCTTTCGATGTTACCTGGGAAGCAGTAGAAAATTAAATCAGAAGTTATAATATTTTAGTCAAGTTTCTATGAAGTCGTAATCGGATTTAAGTTAGAAAGAAGAATTACTGTATCTTTAAGTTGGTTAAACACATCTAACGCAGAGAGAGAGAGAGAGAGAGAGAGAGAGAGAGAGAGAGAGAGAGAGAGAGAGAGAGATCCTTGATCAATCAATATAACTATTTTAGTGAACTTTATGATGTAGAACCTTCAGCGATACCACCTAACTGAATCCTTCTTGTGTTTTCTATCATAAAGCTTTAATATTATCATAAAATATTTATCATAAAAAATTGTTTTCGTAAAACCACTAATTATATAATTACCAGGTTATCTAATTTAAGAAAATCTTAGAACCACCAAAATATAAATTTAGTTCTATTAATACTCAATGACTTGAATATTTTTTTTTTTTATTTATCAAAATGGGTTGGAAATAACAAAATGAGACAAAGGATTTGATTCCACCAATGTTGACCAAATCAGATCATCCTGGACTTGGTAACTAGTAAACTCTGGTGGGTCGGAGCCAATGAGCAGGTTATCGAGTAAGCAGATTGATCCTGAATGAATCCCAGAAGACGAAAACTTTAGTCCCTAAGAAGAAAATGAATTTGCTTTACAGTGTCCATGTATGGCTCGTAGCCTGATGCTGTCCACTAGTTCACCCAGCTGGAAATGAGTGTCATTATTTACGGCTGTCATAGCAATCGGCGTTAGCTTTAAAACCTCACTCTACAGACATTATATATAATTGATAGCACCTCGCCTTCCAGAGGGACAACAGGCCTATGGTATATGACACACACACGCCTACACGACGAACATATACACACCCATGCTTCGGCATCTAAGGACAATTGTATAAGAAAAGAAATATGTCCAAAAGCGTATATATATATATATATATATATATATATATATATATATATATATATATATATATATATATATATATGTGTGTGTGTGTGTGTGTGTGTGTGGGGGGGGGGGTATAGGAAAATTTATATATATACCATTAAGTTAACTTCAAAGAAAAAGTATGAATTATGATGAACATTCATACATTTTGAATTTCATAATCAGCTTTAGCTAACTAATGAATAGAAAATTCACAATAACTAAAAACTCGTCGAAAACAGCAGAGAAACCAGTTTTTCATATCCGGGTGACAAACATTACAAAAATCCTCTCATCTTCCTTTCCTAGAAAAAGTCTGAATCCTTTGAGAACAAAGTTAATCTAAATGCTCCAATTGTATTTGAAAAGGATTGTTTTATTACAGAGGTTCATCAATATTAATTTTCTTTGGCCTAACTGTTCCGGAAACGATTCCTGGGAAGATGATTTAATCAACCTTTTTTTCACCAAGGTCTCGAGAAAGTTTGGTGTTGCAGGAATTTAGCAGAGTAAAGAAAAATCCGGATGGAAACCTCAAGAGAATATCACTCATGTATATTTTTGTTTACGTAATGATGAAACGATGCAGTGATGGGAAAAACAAGCAAGATTTTATTGCATGAAATGATACTAGCTGTATATGAAGATTACTTGAAATGTAAATGACTATGTGGTGGATACATATTTGGATATTGAAACAAGTATAATGTTGTTTAGCTAAATATGGAAAGAAAATGTGATTTCTTGACCACGATGGATGTAACACTCAAACGAAGAACCAGGAAAAGGCAATTCATTGAATGAAATAGAACATTTAAGGGATTAAATACTCGATACTAAAACAAAAATTCAAGCAGGAATGAAGGAAAAATACGAGAGTAACCAACAATATATTTTGTTCTTGCATTTTTGCTAGAATTATCCAGCGTATTACAGATCTTACTCTTTTCATTTGTCACATCACCTACGATTTTTCCCACCTCTCATCAAATTATTGTCCTCCACGTTAAAGGTCACTCATGAATGGCAGAGGAAAGGGACAAGGACATTGCCCTAGCAGGACAATGCCCTAGAGACTGACCATATATACATATGATCAGTGCCTAAGCCCCGTCTCCTAAGCTGGGGCCAGGAAGGGTCAGCTAACGGCTGGTGATGACTCAACAGATAGACCTATAAGGCTACCCCCCAAACACCCATCCTTAGCTCAGAAAGACGGCGAGGTTTCAGACACTACGAGAAAATATTGAGCTTGATCAGGACTCGAACCCCAGTCCGGCAGATCATCAGGCAGGGACGTTTCCAATAGGCCAGCAAAACGACAATCGATCCTTCACTTATTGAATTCACCAACCTCTTCAAAAGAACCTCCAACTTTTCAGTTACTTTTAGCATTCATCTTCTCCACTTCACTTCCAAAGGATTTCCTCTCAGGAATTGAATACCTCAGTCAATTCACTTATTAAGTAAATCCCTTCCTCTTATATCTTATTAATATTCCAAATATTTGATCATGAATTCATATACGGTTCAGTTGATTGCATGCTTGTATCAATACCAACATTCAATGCTTTTCTTCCAGACAGACATACATTGATAATAAAATTATGATTCTTCGTAAAATTTGCTCTTAACTTTAACCTTTTAAACGCTTATAAACTCGTGCTATATGATTCCAGGTCTCTCTTCACTTTTCTAATCAACGCTGTATTATCTGAAAAAAACAAACCATCCCACAATAAGCAATTCACGACCCATTTTTTATCGCACTGTTTTTCATCAAACAAAAAATCCTTTTTCTTTCTGAATATTTGTATCACTCCAGTAATAAGGATATCGAGCCATAACAGAGAACTAACGCAATTTTGTCTAAACCTTAATTTAAAAGATAAAAGTCAATCTCATACCTAACGATAATACAACATTCTTTACTTCCATTAAAAATGCATTTTATCGCTCTGGGTAACGTATCACCCATACCTTATATCATCATTACATTCCTTCTATTAAAGGCTTTATATAATGCCTGATCACATAACTATTTCACAAATACCAGACAAACACACACACACACACACATATATATATATATATATATATATATATATATATATATATATATATATGTATATAAATATATATATATATATATATATATATATATATATATATATATATATATATATTCGTGATTCTCATGTTTTCAAATATCGATGCTTAAATATTTATACTGTGCTACGCGGTATATCTTAGCAATCCATGTTTGCCAACGGTTATACTCGTATAAGCGGATGAGCAACATGGTGGGGTAATGAGAGCTTTGGGTGTGAAGGAAATATCCCCCTAAATCTCAATAAAGTCACTGGCAGCAGGGTGACAGAATGGGCAAACGGTCTCTTTGGCTTCTACTCCTGATGCCTGACAGTTGATCTTACTAGAATTAATAAGGACTGGCAGGGGTCACTTGCCTTATATCATAGGCATTGCACATCACAAGGAACTGGCTATCCTTTGATGTATCTAGCCAATGACTCCTATATATATTTAGTCATGCATGGATAGAGAAGATGAAAGAATGGCCTCCATTCCAGGGTGTAGCGGGATGCTATGAATCTCCCGGTTTATAAATACTAAAGAAAAATTGAAAATCGGTAATTGGAATGTTAGAACCAAGAATCAGATTGGGAAGTTACAGCAAGTGGAGAGTGAATTTATGAAATATAGTTTGAATATATTGGCCCTAAGTGAAACACGTTGTAAGGGGATTGGTAAGAAAACTTTAGACCAAGGGAATATATATATTTACTCTGGAAGATCAGATGGAGTTAGAAGAGAAGGGGTAGGAATGATGATGACAACAAGAGCAGAAAAGGCATTAACCGCGGGGAGATCTGTAAACAGTAGATTGTTGCTAGCCAAGTTCAAATTAAAGCAGTGCAATATGAGTATTATAGTTTGCTATGCCCCAACAAATGATTCCCCTGAAGAAAGGAAAGATGAATACTATGAAGAACTGCAGAGGATAATAGTTGAGATCCCTAAGAGAGATATGAAAATTGTGATTGGTGACTTCAATGCTAAAGTTGGAAGAAATAATCAAGGGATAGAGAATATGATAGGTGTCGAGGGTCTTGGCGAATTTGCAAATGAAAATGGAGCACATTTCATAAGTTTATGTTCAGCAAACATTCTTGTCATTGGAGGTACTCTGTTCCAACTTAAAAACAACCAAAAGTATACATGGAATTCACAATTTGGCAATTAAAAAAATCAGATAGATCACATTGCTATTAATAAAGAGAGAAGGAGGACTCTGAGGAATGTAAGAAGTTATAGAGGTGCAGATATTGGTAGTGATCATCAGCTCCTCATTGCCACGCTGAAATTTAAACTGAAAGCACCGTACAGAAAGATAGATAGAATACCTAGATTTTATACAACTAAGCTTTGGGAGGAAGAGCACAGAAAAACATTTGCAATTGAATGTAGGAATCGATTTGCAGTTTTAGAGACTTTAAGAGACGGAGAACAGAGAAATAATGAAGAATGGTGGGATATTAAGAACATATATCAGTCAGTTGGTAGTGAAGTCTTAGGACAAACAGTTACAAGGAGAAAGCCATGGATATCGAATGATACTTGGGATACTATAAAAAGGAGACAAAGACAGAAATTGATTGTTGGAAGTTTTCGAGGAAGTAATGAAAATTATAAGGTAGAGCATGCTGAGCATTCCAGTATTGACAGCGAGGTCAAAAGGAAAGCCAGGAATGACTGGAGAGAGTATTTACACAGTAAAGCAGATGAGGCCAACAAAGCTATGAATTCAGGAAGTGGCTATGGTGTGAGAATTGTTCATAAAATTATTAATGAAATCTCGACTGGGGTAAAGAAGAAGAAGCATTCACCCATCAAAAAGAGAGATGGCTCTTTTATAGCAACAGAAGAAGAAGAAAGACAACGTTGGATGGAACATTTTAGTGAGGTTATGAATAGTACATATGAAGGGAATAATTTTATTGATATACTTGAAGCTGATGAAGACCTTGATGTGTCCATGGATGAATTCAGTGCGTTTTCTGGTTACTTCCCTCCCTTTCATGTCTTTGTCAAGTCCCTCCTTAAATCACTCATTATTATTATTATTATTATTATTATTATTATTATTATTACCTACTAGGCTACAACCCTAGTTGGAAAAGATAGGATGCTATAAGCCCAGGGGCTCCAACAGGGAAAATAGCCCAGTGAGGAAAGGAAACAAGGAAAATGAAATGTTTTGAGAACAGTAACAACATTAGAATAAATATAAACTATAAAAATTTTACGAAAACAAGAAGAAGAGAATCAAGATAGAACAGCGTGCCCAAGTGTACCCTCAAGCAAGAGAACTCTAACCCAAGACAGTGGAAGGCCATGGTACAGAGGCTATGGCACTGCCCAAGACTAGAGAACAGTGGTTTGATTTTCGAGTGTCCTTCTCCTAGAAGAGCTGCTTACCATAGCTAAAGAGTCTCTTCTACCCTTACCAAGAGGAAAGTAGCCACTGAACAATTGCAGTGCAGTAGTTAACCCCTTGGGTGAAGAAGAATTGTTTGGTAATCTCGGTGTTGTCAGGTGTATGAGGACAGAGGAGACTATGTAAAGAATAGGCCAGACTGTTCTGTGTATGTGTAGGCAAAAGGAAAATGAACCGTAACCAGAGAGAAGGATCCAATGTCTAGTAGTACTGTCTGTTCAATCAAAGGACCCGTAACTCTAGCGGTTGTATCTCAATGGGCGGCTGGTGCCCTGGCCAACCTACTACCTTTCCTGTTCCAGATACCCCTTGCAAACCCAACCTTTCCTTTTAACATGGCAATTTTGACTCCTTTTACAGATTGATATCCTCTTACGGCCTGTCCAGCGACAAGAGCCCGTGTCATGCTACAGGCATGGCAATCTTGACCAGACCAGACCACCAGACCAAGCTCAAGATCGAGACAACTGGTGAAATCTAACCGAGGCCCTTTGCACCAATAGGCGTAGATGATTTATATATATATATATATATATGTATATATATATATATATATATATATATATATATACATATATATATATATATATATATATATATATATATATATATATATATATATATATTCAAATAAGCCATATATATTTTTGATATATTAATGTCTGGATTCTCTTAACGACCTCGGGATCAGAGCCCCAGGCGAAATCTCACAAAGACAAGAGCTTGGCTCCGGCCGGGAATCGAACCCTGGTCGGCAAGCTTATATAGACAGTGACTAACCCACTTGGCCAAGTGGGTTAGTCACTGTCTATATAAGCTTGCCGATCAGTGCTGTAACCCCTTGGGTTAAGAAGAATTTTTTAGGAACCTTAGTGTTGTCAGGTGTATGAGTACAGAAGAGAATAATTAAATAATATGCTAGACTATTCGGAGTGTGTGTGTAGGCAAAAGGAAAAATTAATCGTAACCAGAAAGGATGATCCAATATAGTACTGTCTGGCCAGTCAAATGACCCAATATTTCTATTGCGGTAGTATCTCAACGAGTGGCTGGTGCCCTGGCCAACCTACCACTCTATATATATATATATATATATATATATATATATATACTGTATATATATATTTTATATATATATATATATATAGATAGATAGATAGATATATAGGTTTATATGTAGATACATATATATAATATATATATTTGTATATTATATATATATATATATAGATAGATAGATAGATTGATAGATAGATATATAGGTTTATATATAGATACATATATGTAATATATATATTTGTATATATATGCATATATATATATATATATATGTATATATATATATATATATATATATATATATATATATATATATATATATATATATATATATATATATATATATATATACAGACATAGTATGGTAAGCAGCTTTACTAGGAGAAGGACATTCCTAAATCAAAACATTGTTCTCTAGTCTTGGGTAGTGCCTTAGCCTCTGTATCATGGTCTTCCACTGTCTTGAATTAGAGTTTTCTTGCTTGAGGGTATACTCCGGCTCACTATTCTATCGTATTTTCTTCGTCTTTTTTTTATGTTGAAGTTTCTAGAGTTTATATATCAGATTTTTATTTTTTTGATTTCATAGCTCTTGAAATATTTTATTTTTCCTTAATTCCTTTCCTTCCTGGCAATTTTCCCTGTTGGAGCCCCTTGGCCAATGTGGTGTAGGGAGATGTTTTCCTATTGAATAAGTTAATAAATATATGTGATTAGCTATTTTGTAAGTTTTGTTCGTTAATTAAATGATAGAGATAAATGAAATAGTTGATTTTGTAAAGACAGAGAGAGAGAGAGAGAGAGAGAGAGAGAGAGAGAGAGAGAGAGAGAGAGAGAGAGAGAGAGAGAGAGAGAGGGGGGGGGGGGGGGAGGGGGGTTATTTTGTGCGCTGAAAAGCTGATATTGTAGTTTCGAAAACCCAAACATCCTATATGACAAAGATTACTAATTTTTATTATTATTATTATTATTATTATTATTATTATTATTATATGATATGATTATTATAATGTTATTATAATAATATTATTGTGATATTATAATATTTTAATGTCATTATTATAATATTTTAATGCCATTATTACAATATTAGAATATTATCATATTATTATGATATTATACTAATAATATCATAAAAACTTTATGATTTCAAATTAACTATGAGTCGAGAATAAAGATGTAAGGGGATTTATTTTTGGAAAATGAGTCAATACAATAAGAAAATGAACTTTAACCATTTGTCCATTGAAGGAGATCAGACTACACGTTGACCCTACTCTACATATTTGTAATTAATATGAGTCTAACACTAATGCTTGTGACTATCATAGATTTACGTCAAATGTTGAATCATAAATAGTTTTGAACTTTTGAGCAAAAGAACCATCGTAGAAAAACTTGTAAAAAGCAAAATAACTTGAAGGAGGAAATATGAAAATATAGATAACTGGTAATATAGATATTTTCCATCAATATTCCTTGTTTAACAGAAACTTTTAATCTTGAATATTCCAAGTCTAACAGTCAAACATTTTTGAAAAGCCCAAGTTTAATCGTCAGAATTTTTTAATACCCCAAGTTTAACAGTCAAACTTTTTTCATTGAAAACCAAAAGTTTAAGAGATAATTTTCTTTTCCCTTAAAAAGGGGGTTTGTGCAAGGCGATCTAAAACGAACGAACGAACGAACGAGCAGGGAAAGTTATTTCGGTATTTAGGTGAAAGCTTTTGATTATTTCTCTCTTCAGAGAGCACTCTATGCTGATTGAAAAAAAACAATATATATAATATTTTCAATGTTAAGAAAGGTTAAATATGATGATAGGAGGATTCGTATGACTCTCGTCATGCCAAATGAGGCATGGCTATCTTAATCAATCAATCATGCTAATGCGAGAGAGGAACAGATTGGAAGATCCCTTTGATGCCTTTTTAACTTTTGAGGTAGAATTTCCAGTACAGATTCGTATGAACATTTGACACAGGATTGTCAGGGCATTTTCTTTGACCTCTGTTTTCAGATACCATATTTTTAGATATTCTTTAACCTCTCTTTTGAGGTGCCTTACATGTAGCATTGTATCTGTTACGACTTCTATTTAGAGGGCCCATACTTCAGGCATTAATGTTCTTTCAACTCTGTTTTGAGGTGCTGTACTTGTAG
>NW_027168481.1:1095000-1110000 GCF_036898095.1 Palaemon carinicauda | reverse complement strand
TTGTGTTATTAGTCAAAACGATAAATTAACATCATATTATGGTATGTTAGAAAATTGTAAAGAACATCAACCCCATAATGAAATACGATTTGGCTAGTAATAAGAAAGATATCCCTGTCCCCATAAACGGCAGACACCCCTTAATTATAATAGGCAGGCCCTCTCCATCATGAGGTTCAATTCTACAAAGTGTTCTAGAAGATTTATTCCAGCTGTGACCAAGTTATGTGGTGATTTTCCTAATCGGTCAGTTGAACTTCAAAAGTTCAAACGCAGAAAATGTTTCTATGTTGAACAGGCTGACATAAGTCGTTTTATAGTTTATATATGATATATCTGTTTTGATATTGTTATGGTTAATGTGGGTAAGGGTTAATGTGGGTAAGGGTTAGGTTAGGTAGGGAATGTTGGGCGTTTGTCAGTGCGTATGGGCCAGGTAGTGAGAAAAGTGAAGAAGAGCGGAATGAGTTCTGGAATGAATTAACTAGGTGTGTAGAAGGACTGGGTAGAAGGAATTATGTAGTTGTCATGGGTGACTTGAATGCTAGAGTGGGCGCTGGAGAGGTAGAAGGTGTCATTGGGAAGTATGGCGTACCAGGTGAAAATGAGAGTGGTGAGAGACTGGTAGATATGTGTGTTGAACAAGAGATGGTAATAAGTGCTTGCTTTTTTAAAAAGAAAGATAAAAATAAGTATACATGGGTAAGAGTGGAAAATGGAAGAGTAGTAGAAAGGGCATTAATGGATTATGTGTTGATAACTAAAAGAATGTTTGGAAGATTGAAAGACGTGCACGTGTTTAGGGGTATGGCTAACGGTATGTCTGATCATTTTTTGGTGGAAGGAAAATTAGTTGTAGCAAAAGAGTGGGGGAATAGAGTAGGTGGATGTAAAAGGGAGCTAGTGAGGGTTGAAGAGCTAATAAAACCGGGGGTAAAAAGTAAATATCAGGAAAGGTTGAAAATGGCATATGATGAGGTGAGAGTAAGAGAAACTGGTAATTTAGAGGAGGAGTGGAAGTTAGCAAAAGAAAATTTTGTTGGGATTACAAGTGATGTATGTGGCAAGAAGGTTGTTGGAGGCAGCATGAGGAAGGGCAGTGAATGGTGGAATGAAGGAGTGAAGGTAAAAGTGGAAGAGAAAAAGAGGGCTTTTGAAGAATGGCTGCAGAGTAATAGTATAGAGAAGTATGAAAAATATAGAGAGAAAAAGGTGGAAGTAAAGCGCAAGGTACGTGAGGCAAAGAGGGCAGCTGACCTGAGGTGGGGTCAGGGACTGGGTCAGTCATATGAAGAGAATAAGAAGAAGTTTTGGAAAGAAGTGAAGAGAGTAAGGAAGGCCGGCGCAAGAATTGAAGAGACAGTGAAAGATGGAAATGGAAGGTTGTTAAAAGGAGAGGAGGCAAGGAAAAGGTGGGCGGAATATTTTGAAAGTTTGCTGAATGTTGAGGATAATAGGGAGGCAGATATAATTGCTGTTCCAGGTGTTGAGGTGCCAGTGATAGGAGATGAGAATGAGAGAGAGATTACAATAGAGGAAGTGAGGAGAGCACTAGATGAAACGAGAGTAGGAAAAGCATCTGGTATGGATGGTGTGAAAGCTGAGATGTTGAAGGAAGGGGGTGTGACTGTACTTAAATGGTTGGTGAGATTGTTTAATGTGTGTTTTGTGTTGTCAATGGTACCAGTAGATTGGGTTTGTGCATGTATTGTACCACTATATAAGGGTAAGGGAGATGTGCATGAGTGTTGTAATTCAAGAGGTATTAGTTTGTTGAGTGTAGTTGGAAAAGTGTATGGTAGAGTACTGATTAATAGGATTAAGGATAAAACAGAGAATGCAATCTTGGAAGTACAGGGTGGTTTTAGAAGAGGTAGGGGTTGTATGAATCAGATTTTTACAGTTAGGCAGATATGTGAGAAATATTTAGGAAAAGGTAAGGAGGTGTATGTTGCGTTTATGGATCTGGAGAAAGCATTTGATAGAGTTGATAGGGAAGCAATGTGGAATGTGATGAGGTTATATGGAGTTGGTGGAAGGTTGTTGCAAGCAGTGAAAAGTTTCTACAAAGGTAGTAAAGCATGTGTTTAGAATAGGAAATGAAGTGAGCGATTGGTTTCCGGTAAGAGTGGGGCTGAGACAGGGATGTGTGATGTCGCCGTGGTTGTTTAACTTGTATGTTGATGGAGTGGTGAGAGAGGTGAATGCTCGAGTGCTTGGACGAGGATTAAAACTGGTAGGCGAGAATGATCATGAATGGGAGGTAAATCAGTTGTTGTTTGCGGATGATACTGTACTGGTAGCAGACACAGAAGAGAAGGTTGACCGACTAGTGACAGAATTTGGAAGGGTGTGTGAGAGAAGGAAGTTGAGAGTTAATGTGGGTAAGAGTAAGGTTATGAGATGTACGAGAAGGGAAGGTGGTGCAAGGTTGAATGTCATGTTGAATGGAGAGTTACTTGAGGAGGTGGATCAGTTCAAGTACTTGGGGTCTGTTGTTGCAGCAAATGGTGGAGTGGAAGCAGATGTACGTCAGAGAGTGAATGAAGGTTGCAAAGTGTTGGGGGCAGTTAAGGGAGTAATAAAAAATAGAGGGTTGGGCATGAATGTAAAGAGAGTTCTATATGAGAAAGTGATTGTACCAACTGTGATGTATGGATCGGAGTTGTGGGGAATGAAAGTGATGGAGAGACAGAAATTGAATGTGTTTGAGATGAAGTGTCTGAGGAGTATGGCTGGTGTATCTCGAGTAGATGTGGTTAGGAACGAAGTGGTGAGGTTGAGAACGGGTGTAAGAAATGAGTTAGCGGCTAGAGTGGATATGAATGTGTTGAGGTGGTTTGGCCATGTTGAGAGAATGGAAAATGGCTGTCTGCTAAAGAAGGTGATGAATGCAAGAGTTGATGGGAGAAGTACAAGAGGAAGGAAAAGGTTTGGGTGGATGGATGGTGTGAAGAAAGCTCTGGGTGATAAGAGGATAGATGTGAGAGAGGCAAGAGAGCGTGCTAGAAATAGGAATGAATGGCGAGCGATTGTGACGCAGTTCCGGTAGGCCCTGCTGCTTCCTCCGGTGCCTTAGATGACCGCGGAGGTAGCAGCAGTAGGGGATTCAGCAGTATGAAGCTTCATCTGTGGTGGAAAATGTGGGAGGTTGGGCTGCGGCACCCTAGCAGTACCAGCTGAACTCGGCTGAGTCCCTGGTTAGGCTGGAGGAACGTAGAGAGTAGAGGTCCCCTTTTTTGTTTTGTTTCTTTGTTGATGTCGGCTACCCCCCCAAAATTGGGGGAAGTGCCTTTGGTATATGGTTGGATATATATATATATATATATATATATATATATATATATATATATATATATATATATATATAGTATGGTAAGCAGCTCTACTAGAAGAACACTTCTAAATCAAAACATTGTTCTCTAGTCATGGGTAGTGCCTTAGCCTCTGTATCATGGTCTTCCATTGTCTTGAGTTAGAATTATCTTGCTTGAGGGTATACTCGGGGTCACTATTCTATCTTATTTCTCTTCATCCTTTTTTGTTGAAGTTTCTATAGTTTATATAACCGAATTTTATTTTTTTAATTTCACTGCTCTTGAAATATTTTATTTTCCTTGTTTCCTTTCCTTACTGGCAATTTTCCCTGTTGGAGCCCCTTGGCCTATGTGATGAAGGGAGAGATTTTCCTATTGAATAAGTTAATAAATGTATGTGATTAGTTGATTTTGTGAGAGAGAGAGAGAGAGAGAGAGAGAGAGAGGAGAGAGAGAGAGAGAGAGAGAGAGAGAGAGAGAGAGAGAGAGAGAGAGAGGGGAAAGTAATGGTATTTTGTGCGCTGAAAAGCTGATATTGTAGTTTCGAAAACCCAAACATCCTATATGACAAAGATTACTCAATTTTATTATTATTATTATTATTATTATTATTATTATTGTTATAATATTGTAATAATATAATACAATTATCATAATGTTATTATAATAATATTTTAATGTCATTATTATAATATTAGAATATCATATTATTATGATATTATACTAATAATATCATAATTATTATAATATTATACTAATAATATCATAATTATTATAATATTATACTAATGATATCATAATTATTATAATATTATATTATACTATTATAATATTATAATAATAATAATAATAATGATTATTATTATTATTATTACTATTAGTATTATTATTATTATTATTATTATTATTTGGTATCATCTGAATTTTCTCTCAACGAAGACCAGTATAGCAGCCAATAGTTAAATGTTCTTTAATCGCTGTAATGAGATGCTATACATGTGGTATTGTATGTTCTATGACTTCTGTTTTGACGGTCCATACTTTAAGCATTGATGTTCTTAAACCTCTGTTTTGAGGTGCTGTACTTGTAGCATCAGACGTTCTTTAAACTGTGTTTTCAGGTGTCTACTCCTAGGATTAGGTGTTCCTTTACCTTTTGTTTTGAGGTGCCATATTTCTAGCAATAGATGTTCTTTGACCTCTCTTTGAGGTGCGATACTTCCAGGATTAGATATTCTATGACCGCAGTTTTAAGGTACTATACTTGTAGCATTGGATGTTCTCTTGTCTTCTTTTTTGATGTGCCATGTCTCTAGAATAAGATGTTATTTGGCCCTATGTTTTGAGGTGCCATACTTCCATCATTAGATATTCTTAGACCGCTGTTTTAGGGTGCCATACTAGTAGTATTAGATGTTCCTTGGCCTCTGTTTTGATTGCCATACTTGTAGCATTGGATGCTTTATGATCTCTGTTTTTAGGTGCTTTACTTCTAGCCTTAGATGTTCTTTGACCTCTATTTTGAGAAGTTATACTTCAAGCATATGATGTTCTTTGATCCTTTTTTGAGATGTCATACTTTTAGCATTAGATGTTTTTACAGCTATTTTGAGTTGCCTTACCTTTAGCATTGAAGGTTTTTTACCTTCTTTTTCAGGTGCCATACTTTTAGCATTTCATTTTCTTGGACTTTTATTTTAAGGAAGCTTACCTCTTGCAATAGGGTTTTTTTTTTTTCTTTCTTTTTTTTACGTATTTTCATGCGTATTACCTCTTTCATTAGAGGTTTGTTTGAGTGACATATTTTTTAGTATAGGTATTTCAACACTCCCTTTCTGACATATTCGTCATGTCTAATTTGACTTTTCTTCATGTACACAATTAGTACAAAGCCATTGAAACTATTTTATAACTTCGTTTGTGATGTTGGCGTCTGTAAGGAAACAGATCTTGTGGTAGAACATTCCACACCATTCACATCCTATCCTCTTCCCCCCTCCCTTCACCGCCAGTCGAAGATCCACAAAAAAGCCAACTATCCATCATTGTGTAATTAGGTTTTTTTTTTTTTTTTTACTATTTAGATATTTTCTGTCTTGTATGCTACTATTTTAATATCTTTTTCTTTCTTATTCATGACCATATTCACAGATTTTTTCTGTAATTATTTAGATCAAACGTCCTACCAAGACGAGACCGGGAATGACTTTGCACCAGTTTATATATTTAAATAAGCATTCCCTCTTCCACACATTCCATTGTAGGCATAATGTCACAATTTGGCAGATCAACAAGATGATGGCCGGGAAAGAGCACCGAGAAGAGTCTAACTAACTATGACTAGAAGGAAATTGCAGGGTATATTTTGATTGATATTTTGCAGATAAAAGATTAGAAATTATTATGTAAATTTTTATAAAGTAGTGCATTAACTTTTTATGTAATGCTGATATTTGCAATCAGCCATTACTTTTGATTTTGATTTAGTTAAATATTTTCATTATTTAAGAAATATGTATCTTTTTGAGAGCTTTAATATAATTCTAGAACAAGTTGAAATCAGGAGATGAACCATATTCAGATATAGAACGAAGTCTTCCATCTCTTCCTTCCGAATGCCGGAGAGAGAGGATCTGATCTGCTCTTCGGTTGGAGACCTTCTTTGGATGTAATCTGAGTGGCTCCGGTTTTTAATTTGCTTAGATTCAGGGATTGATTTTTAAGATGTAGGCTATGCGGCCTGATATAAGGGTTCAGGAAACCTCTACAGCCATCGTCAGTTATACCAAGATCTCAGGTGTCTCTCGGGTGGTAATGTTCCCAATTCACTGGCATAAGGCCACTTATGAACCATGTTATTGACCCGACGTGCTTCTAGAGATCGGATATAATACTCCCTTAGAATTCTGCGAAGACTTAGCGAACCCTTTTACCTTCCATTACACCATTTCCTGGAGACAGTTTGTAACTTTGTTGAGAACTAAAAGTCTCCGGAGGTTCAGATGTCAGTTTCAATGGATCCTGTGTCTTTAAGGGATTGTGGAAGGCAAGATAAGGAACTTGTGTCTTTTTTCAATATTAGGTTAAATGAAGATGAATGCTGGAGGCACCTCCGGCGATTCTGGAGGAATCACGGGTTTGTGGTACCTCAGAGAGGCCCTCCTTTGGTACCTCCCAAAAGAACCCAGACCCATTTTCCACCAAGAGGGCCTATTGCCGGATTCTTGAGTTAGGGCAATGAATATATGTTTGGATCAGGGAAAACCATTGAATTTTCAGGTGCCATACTTCTAGCATTAGAGGTTCTTTGACCTCTATTTTGAGGTACCTTAATTTTATCATTAGAGGGTGTCTGACCTCTATTTTCAGGTACCCTACTTCTAGCTTTATAGCATCATTGACCTCATTATCAGGGGCCTCACCTCTAGCATTTCAGTTCTTTATTTTCGAAATATTCGTCGGTGCTATTTGGACTCAAGTTCATCTATACGGTTAGGGCAAAGCCATTTTTCTATATCTTCGTCTCTGCTGTTGGCGTCCATAAAGGGCAACTATCCATCATGTAATTTTACTTTTGTCTCGAGTTCTTCCATGAGATTAACTAACTGATACTTTCAAAGATCTCATTAACGAAATGTAAATTAGAAAACAGCTCAATATGTATGGACAAGAAATTGTTGTACTAGTTATTTTTCTATTCATATATTCTCTTTCTTCTCAAATAGCATTTTAAAATCTTTTTATCCCTCCATATTACCATATATATTTTTCTGCAAACAATATGACAAAACCTCTTGCCAAAACGAGACCGGGAATGTATTTGCAGTAGATTTTAGTTATAAATAATCATTTCCTATTTCACACATTCAATTTCTGGTATAACGTCATAATCAGGTAAATTCTCATCCATATGTATAAAGCCACATGATGATAGCCGGGACGGAGCATCGAGAAGAGTCCAGCGAGGGAATGATATGAATAGAAGGAAATTGCAGGGTATCTTCGATTTCATATCTTGCAGATTAAAGATTAAAAAGTATTATGTAAATTTTGATAAAGTGATACATTGATTTAATATGCAATGCTGATGTTTGCAATCAGTTATTACTTTTCATTTCAATCCAGATAATATTTTCGTCATTCAAGAAAAATTATAGCATTATGAGAGCTTTAGAATAATTTTAGAACAAGAGCTGAACTCAGGAGATGTGCCATATTGAGGCAGAGAATGAGGTCTTCCACCAGTCCCTTTCAAATGCCGGAGACTCGGAGGCTCTGGCCTTCACTCCGGTTGCAGAACTCTTTTGGATCTAGACTGAGTGGCTCCGGGTTTTACAGAGACATATATTCGATTGCTCTGCTTAGATTCGTGGCTTGATTTATAAAATTTGGGCCACACGGGCTGATATAAGGTCGTGGAAGCCATTAAACACGAGGTGCCTATGTAAAAACACAAAAACAAAACCGCTCTAAAATACCTAAGAAAAGGATGATGATCATGAAGACTTCCTGCAAAATAAATTCCCTGATCTAGGAGAAACTTGCTTCCCGTTGTCGTTGTTGTTTTTTTTTTTTTTTTTTTTTTTTTTTTTTACGACGGACTCAGAAAACCTATGATTCATCCGGAATCACTCAAGGGACTTTATCATCCATTTTGATTTGGCTGACTATAATCCTTTGAAGACATAATCAGTTAAAACTTTCATATATATATATATATATATATATATATATATATATATATATATATATATATATAGAATATTGTATGCGCCCCGTCAAAAGTGACAAGTAAATATTTATATATATATACGCAGGTCGCACCCCTCTCACCAGGGTATGACTACTCCCTTTCCTCCTACCCGAACACAGTTCTTCGGAAGTGTTTTACTTCGGAATAGTTGAGAAGATTTTGTTAAGGAATGATGTTGTGATCGATGGGTACATCAAAGCCTTCGACAACTTTGCTTGGAGGAAGGAATGCAAGTCGAGCCGAAAGTATGCGCATGTTTATAGCAAACTGGGAGTCGTTGTCCTATTGTGATTTGAGTCCATAATCACAAACCTTCCTATATCTACATTAACAGAATTGGAAGAAGCCGCCATAGTTAAAATTAACTTGGTTGAAATTCTGAGATGTTTGTAATTATCATCTCCGTTTCAAATCCTGTTGAAATCGAATCAATAGACAAATTAGGGACAAGAACTTTAATTTATCTCAAAAACTCCTCATAAGTTTTTGTTATTAGGAAGTAATCCATATACTTCTTGTATATGTTGTTCTAGAATCTAGATATTGTGACGTTTGGTGCTCCTCTCTCTCTCTCTCTCTCTCTCTCTCTCTCTCTCTCTCTCTCTCTCTCTCTATTCATGAATTTGTAAATGTCCTCACTTGCAGGATCACCTGCGTGCTTGAGTGTGTTCTTTTGGATCAGTCCTCACCACCACACCGTCTATCTTTATTCATCGGATTTTGCAATGGTTTTAAAAATATTGAATATCTATAATGTTTTCCCTTCACTTGTCTGTCGCTTAAAAACAAAGGCCCCTTTGAAAGGGTTCTTAAAAACAAAGGCCCCTTTAAAAGGGCTCTTAAAAACAAAGGCCCCTTTGAAAGGGTTCTTAAAAACAAAGGCCCCTTTAAAAGGGCTCTTAAAAACAAAGGCCCCTTTGAAAGGGTTCTTAAAAACAAAGGCCCCTTTAAAAGGGCTCTTAAAAACAAAAGTCCCTTTAAAAGAAGCATTAGCTTTCCTTACGAGCTCTTGACAAATTTTGCCCTTTATAAGTATGTTGGTAATGTAATGAGAGAGAGAGAGAGAGAGAGAGAGAGAGAGAGAGAGAGAGAGAGACAGCTGGTTTTCGGAAATTATTATGAATAGGTAAAACGTTTATGAGGAATCAAATGATGTATCTTATAGACATTTCTCTTTGTGAAAAATTGCCCCTATTTCATCTGTTCATAGACCTACTGTAGGCCTACTCAGGAATTCCAGGAAAGTCCAAATTCTTGAAATTTTTTTATCTGATGCCGTGAAAATATCCTCTCTTGGCTTCTAGTGTAATAAAAACAACAAACCTTTCAGTTTTCCATTGAAACTCTATCTTTTAAATGCAAGTAATTGAGAAGAACTAGGAATGTTGGTTGATTGGTCCAATTGTAGAACATAATTTACATTCTTCACTTTCTCCTTTTCAACTCACTCGTTATGTCTCTCGCAATGTCAGTAATTCGCCTACCAACCGTAGGCCTATTGTGTGACGGGAGTTTGGATTCAAGTTCAGAGCCATCTTTTCTCCATGAATAACCAATGCAGCTGATTTGATAAGCTCTTCCCCTGTTGTTTTTTGCCTTTCCCTATAAAAACCTCATTTGATGTCATTTGAGCTGTGACACGTAGAGCAACCTTTTTAAATCACTTGTTTTTGGTCCTTCTAACTCTATTTTCTTGCTTCATGAATATCTATTGGCTTATTTGTAAATGATGTCTGGTGTTCACACTTCAAATATCTTTCCATGTTTATGTCTTTAGGCTGCCGTCAGCTAACTCCTCCAATATAATTTAAAACACATTGAGGATGATGACGTCATTAACAAATTGAATAAAACCTTTTTGAAACTTTCACTGCTTTGGTTGTGATTGACCATTGCTGTTTGGTCTGAGAAGTCTCCTTCCCATGTCTGACCGACACGGTCCTCCAAATACACTTTTGTCCATTTCTAATCTGTCTGATTCTTATTATTATTACAGGCTAAGCTACAACCCTGATTGGAAAAGCAAAATGTTATAAGCCCAAGGGCTCCAACAGGGAAAAATAGCCCCATTGAGGGAAGGAAATAGATAAACGATATGAGAAGTAATGAACAATTGAAATACCTTTTAAAACATCATCAACTTTTAAATAGATATTTCATATATAAACTATATAAACATTTATGGTAGCCCGTTCAACATAAAAGCATTTGCTGCAAGTTTGAACTTTTGAAGTTCCACTGATTCACCTACCCGATTATGAAGATCATTCCACAATTTTGTCAGAGCTATAGTAAAAATTCTAGTATATTGTATAGTAATGAGACTCATGATGGAGAAGGCCTGACTATTAGAATTAACTGCAAGCCTAGTATTATGAACAGTATACGTACACACACACACACACACACACACATATATATATATATATATATATATATATATATATATATATGTATGTGTGTGTGTATATAGTTGTTGTGTGTATATTGTATGTGTGTATATATATATATATATATATATATATATATATATATATAAATATATATATACATATATATATATATATATATATATATATATATATATATATATATATATATTAGTTTTGCCAATAGAAAGAAATATTAAACACCTTGATCAGACAGTTAGACACTTTAAATGCGCTAATGAAGGAATAAAATCAGTTTGATAAGAAGAAAAGATGAGGAAATAAAGAGGGCCAAGGAAGAGAGCACAGCTAGAAAGAAAGATTAGAAAATGGCTCAGGAAGCGAATTTGGACAACAAAGAAGAACGGTTTCCTGATCTCTGAAAACGAATTCTAGAAACAACAAATTCATATTTTTAGTCGAATTTTGTGCGACCAATAACAAAATGTACACAATAGCTATCATAAAATACCGGTAGGCCTATGTGGTGAATTTACCAAAGCATACTGAAAATGTTGATTCTTTGCTACAAACTCATTCGCAATACCGATCAAGTAAAAGCAATCGGTTTTCTAAGCCTACTATGTTTTTGCTTACGATTTATTATATCTATCATTTGTTTTTCAGTTACAATTTTATCTTTATATTTTAAAGTCTTTTAAGTTTTTAATTTCGTCTAATTTCTAGTTTGCAGAAGACAATTATTTAAGGTTTTAATTGATAATTATGTTGCTCGTCTTTGGTTTTAAAACTATGGTGATAAGGTATGAAGATGAAAACCTCACAAACAGAAAATACTCCACAGACTTGGTAATACTACAGTGACTATGAATGTACATGTCTGAAACACTTGGGATTTTCTCTGCTCCTTTCTTGTTGCTCCTCACTTTATTCAGAGGAACTTCTGCACACAACTAAATAACCCATCGATATCTTCCGTTTTCTTTATCGTCCTCAATAGGGATTTTAGGACGAAAGATTCTTATATAACACGTTATCTATAATTATAGAAATGATTGAATCTCCGAAAAAAATATGAATTAATTTGTTGAATATATAATTTAATCCAATGAAAAAGCGAATTTTAAATTGGGAGTAAGATACTAAAAATTTCACATAATAATTGTCTAAGTTGAGATACTATTAACTTGTTTTGATCTGTATTGAGCGTGAACGGAAAAATAGTTATTCCAAAGGTGCTTAGGGGGTAATCCTTTTATTTTTGGTGTAAACCAACTTTCATACTATTATTGTTAATAGAAATATTGTGCAACAGGTGTTCATGGGACCTTTGAGTTCTATCTATTAGGAATTTAAAGATATTGAGTTTTCATTCCCTTGAGCGTGACAAAAATCTTTGTCTAAAAGAAAGTTTGATATTAATTTTATCCCGTTCTACCTTGAACTCAGTTACGATAAACATAGTTATATATAGTTTACCTCTTGTGAAAAGAAAAATTATATGGTAATTTCAGTGATGTCAAGTGTATGAGGATAGAGAATGTGTAAAGAATAGGCCAACTATTTTGTGTAGTTGTCGGTAAAGATAAAATGAACCGTAATCAGAGAGATGGAGCCAATGTAATACTGTCTGGCCAGAATATAGATGATAACATAAACGTTTAACAGATTTTTAAGTTAGTAACGATACCACCTTTTATCATGCTGTCTTTTCTTTACCTTCATTTTCGTAAAAAGACTCAATTGTAACATCATTTACGTCCTTTTACTCTCGACGATGCATCATGCATAAGATCTCGTGTGGATGCTCTCTCAAGTGACCCCTTCCTCTAGGTCTATCTCTACCCCTTTCCCTAGATCTACACCTTTCCTTAGATCTACCCATCCCCTAGGTCTAGCCCTTCCTCTAGGTCTATCTCTACCCCTTTCCCTAGATCTACCCATCCCCTAGGTTTAGCCCTTCGTCTAGGTCTACCCTTTCCTCTAGGTCTACCCTTTCCCCTAGGTCTACCCTTTCCCCATGTTTACTCCTCCCCTATGTCTACCCCTACCTTTATGTCTACCTCTTCCTCTAGGTCTCCCCCTCCCCGATTGGTCTATCCTATCCCCTAAATCTACCCGTCCCCTAGGTCTACCCCTTCCCATAGGTCTATCCCTTCCTCTGTAGGTCTACCCCTACCCCTTGGTATACCCCTTCCCCTAGATCTACCCCATTCTATAGATCTGCCCCTTCCACCTAGGTCTACTCCTCCCCTAGATTGACCTCTTCCTCTAGTTCTACCGCTCACCCCTATGTCTACATCATCCCCTAGATATACCATCCCCTAGGTCTACCCTTTTCTCTAGGTCTACACCCCTCTCCATAGGACTTCGACTCCCTTAGGTCTACCCCTTCTTCTATGTCTACCCCTCATTTAAGTCTACTCTTTTCTCTCTCTAGGTGTATCCCTCCCACCTTAATCTACCCGTTCCCCTAGGTCAACCCCTTCCTCTATGTCTACCCTTTCACGTAGGTCTAGCTCTACTTCACCTTGGTCTACTCCTTCCCCTGGTCTATCCCTCCCCTAGGTCTAACCCTTCCTTTTGTTTGTTTGAAGATTTTATAGTTTATATAGGAAAGATGTAATCATTTTGATTGTTCATTACTTCTCTCGTAGTTTATTTATTTCTTTGTTTCCTTTCCTGACTGGGCTATTTTTGCCTGTTGGAGACCTTGGGCTTATAGCATCTTCCTAGGGTTGTAGCATGGATTGTAATAATAATAATAATAATAATAATAATAATAATAATAATGATACATAAACGGTTTCACTGCGCTAAGGTATCCCCACCTAAAAAGGGACTATATATATATATATATATATATATATATATATATATATATATATATATATATATATATATTTATATATATATATATATATATATATATATATATATATATATATCATCATCATCATCATCATCAGGCGTAGGAGGACACCTAAGATGTCATACGAATATCATGGCACACTTGACAGTGTCTCGATAGATAAACAAATAAATATTGTGAGATGGAACCACGGGCTTAGGAATAACATTTAAGCAGTAAATATGAATTTACTTTATTTTCGGTATTTCTCTGTAATGAATTTTACAGTTTATTACTGTGAACCCGGTGTTTGATGTTTCTTGCTACTTCATTATTTGGTTTAAAGTGCGATAGTTAGCAGACCATTATCATCCCACTTCTTAGTCTTCAAGCTGTTTGGGATTCAGAATCCTATTTCACATAAAGTAGATAAGTAGATAATTGTAACAGAAGTGGCAAAGCTTGTTTTAGCGAATTTGGGATATCCCTCTTGCAAAGAAATTCAAAGAGCATCACTGGGTACTACTGTCGAATATTTTATTTCAAAATCTCGATCATTAGAAATGGTGGTCAGTTCTTCTTCACACTACAGTAGTACAATCATAAATATCCTACAATATTACAAGGAACATTTATGAAGGGATATCTAATCCAATTATACTTTCCTGTTTAGTGAGAAAAATATTGGTTGATGTTTTCATGGTACACCGTCAGATGGAGAACCACAGTAGGCGTAATATTACTAATGCTGCCAAGGACACATATCAAAGTTACCCGAGCTTCTCGTATTTTTTCCAAATAATATTTTCTTTCTTTAGTGCAAGCAAATTGTTTGTTGAAGTGAGAATATTTTGGGTTCTACTTTCATGCTACTGCTTGCATTGCCTAACTGAATTAAGATTCTGTCATATATTTCAGTTTAGACATATACATTTTGCAACAGGATCATCAGAGAACTCTGCCTGATTTTCTGTTAAAAAATACTATTAGTTATTTCCTTATGTCATTTGTGAACACGAGCTAAAACTTTACCATTGGACAATCATCAAACTAAGGTATGTATTAGTACTTTATTAAGCTGGAGGTCCATTTCTTTGCATGGTTGTTCTAAGAATCCAAAGGGCTAATTTTTTATATAGTTAACTAATCTACTACCTATTGTAGGCCTAATGCTTGTTTTAAATCTTCTTGCGATATTTGTTAAACGAGAACTTCATTATGTAAAAAGAATAAGATCTTGCATTTCTCTTTCTGTGAGGGATAAAAATGGTGACAGTATCAAAAATATCTTGACCACTATTATTTGTGGACATTCCTTTTGACGCATTTTCAAACCGAATGATCATTTCAGTGCATCAATAAAACCAACAAATGCAATTAAAAGAACAATGTTCCTGATATCAGATATATCTAAAATACTCCTTTGTTTGGTATCATTTGACAATCGGATTTTGTTAATTTCCTTTTCAGCTTTTCCACCAATCATGGATTTAAATATCTTTTTACAAGCGGCCATTGTGAGTGATTCGATGCTGTTATTTCTGCCACCTCAATTGAAGAAAGAGGAGCCTCTTAAGGTGACGTCACTGTTTTCTCAAAATCATTGTGTTGTTTTGAGGGCTAACCTCAAGTAACAAGAGTCCTTGAAAAAAGGTCTTTGTCTTCCAAAGACGAATGTTTGATAGTTAA
>NW_027168481.1:1072500-1090000 GCF_036898095.1 Palaemon carinicauda | reverse complement strand
TTGACATTTATTTTTGAAGTGCCCTACTTCTAGCATTAGAGGTTCTTTGACCTTTATTTAGAGGTGCCATACTTCTAGTAGCAGAGGCTCTTTGATCTCTACATTGAATTTCTTTACATCTAGTATTAGAAGCTCTATGACAAATATTTTGTTGTTCTCTACCACTAGCATTAGAGAGTCTTTGACATCTATTTTTGGAGTGCCATACTTCTAGCATTACTAGTTCTTTGACCTCTATATGAGGTGCCATACTTCTAGTAATAAAGCTCATTGACCTCAGTATTGAGGTTCCTTACCTCTAGCAATAGAGGTTCTTCGACATCTATTTAATGGTACCTTCTTTCTTGCATTACAGGTTTTTAAAAGTTTTTGGGGCACCTTACTTTTAACAATATAGCCTCTTAACCTATATTTCAATTGCCATACCTCTAGTATCTGGTAGACTTTGATCTTTCTTATGAGGTGCCATACTTCTAGCATTTGAATTATCCTTTTTCGACATATTCGTCTTGGCTATTTTAACATTGTTTCTTCTACACTATTAGGGCAAAGCCATTTTAATTTTTTCATAACTATGTTCCTAATTTTGGCGTTTATAAAGACACACTTCTCGTGGTAGAACCTTCCACAGCATTCACATCCTACTCACCCCCCCCCCCCCCAAAGATTCAGCATCCGTCATGGTGTAGTTTTATCTTTAACTTTTGCTCCTTCATAAGATTAACTGAAGGAATTTAAGCTAGAACACAGCTCAATATATATATATATATATATATATATATATATATATATATATATATATATATATATATATATATATATTGACATGTCTGAAGCTTATGTCCTGCACTGGGCAATAAACTGTCTATTTGTTACTTGTTCCGCTTTTTTGTATTTAGATAGTTTTTTTGTTCTCCTTTATCACCATAGACATTTTGTTGTGGATATTCAAGACCAAACCTCCTGCCAAAACGAAATTGGGAATAGCGATGAAATGTCCTGCTTTGCACTACTTTGTAGATGTAGATAAAGATTCCCTTTTTCTCACATTTTATTGAAATTATAACGTCAAAATCGGGTAGATTCTTATCCTTGTGGATATCGACAAGATGATGGCCGGGAATGAGCACAGAGAAGAGTTCGCCGGGGAAATAATATGACTAGAATTTGTATGTGTGTGTGTAGATTGCCATGCCTATAGCATGACACCGGCTCTTGTCAATGGACAGCCCGTAAGAGATTAGGTTTGTAAGGAGGAACTCAAAGGAGTAAAATTGTATTGTTAAAAGGAATTGTTAGTTTTGAATGGGAGTTAATTAGTTTGGACGAGAGGGTAGGAATTGGAAAAGGGATGGATGATGAGGGATAAAGGTTGATGAATGAGTATGAGAATGAATTCGACAGGACTTGAAAGGGGTAGAAAGGAACCCGAAAAAGGGGACTCCTTTTTAGGTCCACGAAAGAAAGTTTTTAGTCAGAGAAAAAAGTATTGATAGTAGCAAGTCCCAGTAAGTAGGAGAGACTGGGAGAGGAGAGAAGGATTTCTAGTAGGAGAGAATAGGAGTAGGTTTAAGCAAAGAGGCTTATTCCTGCTCTGTGGTGGGAAAGAGGGCGGGCAGTTCTGTACAACGCTCGGTCAGTAAGTACGAGAAAGGCCCCCCGAGGATAGGTTTTGAAGGAGGAATGATGGGGGTAAAAAGGATTAGGAGATTTGTGTGTGAAGGGAGTGGGAAGGATGTAGGAGATAGGAAAAACAAGAGCTGTTTCCTTATGAGGAACACAAGACTAGAAGGAAATTGCAGGGTATCTTTGAATTCATATTTTGGAGATAAAATATTAGAAAGTATTATGTGAATTTAAATAAAGTAATGCAATAATATTATTTATAATGTACATAATTGTAAGCAATTATTACTTTTGATTTTGATCTAGATAATATTTTCATTATTCTACAAAAATGATAGTATTATGAGAGCTTTAAAATAAATTTAGAACAAGTCATTCTGGGGAGATTTGCCATATTGAGGCTTAGGATGAAGTCTTCCATCAGTTGCTTTCAAAAGCCGGAGACTCGAAAGGTTTGATCTTCACTCCGATTGGATCTCTACTTTGGACCTTAACTGAGTGGCTCCTGTTTTGCAATGAGAGGCAGTCTGTTGATCTGCTTACATCCATGAGTTAGGCTAATTCATCAACTCTGCTTTGAATACTCACATTACTTAAATTTATCTATTTTCATTATTTCATGGGAATGAATATTGAAATCAATACCTCATCGATATTTTATCAAAGATGCCTGTAAAGTCATCTGACTATTTCTCATTTCCGGAAAAGGTTACATAATTGTTTTGATGTTAATACCACAAACGAGGTTTTGGTCCGATCATTTTCTGATATGTCTAACTCACCAATGCCTTTTTGGTCCCTAACGTTTCTAAAGGACAAATAAGCTCATTAATATATCTCTTAACTGTTTCGTGGGAGTCAACATTATTTCTTTGGCTGTTATTAACGCGAATTATTTTTCCGTTCAGTAACAGCCATCTTAGGTTGTTTGTTCCATAGTGTTCTAGAGTTGGAATGCAATCACGACTAACCAACGATTCTAATATATATATGTGTGTGTGTGTGACAGAGAGAGAGAGAGAGAGAGAGAGAGAGAGAGAGAGAGAGAGAGAGAGAGAGAGAGAGAGTTTGGTTTGAGTAACTGGGATTAACAAAAGCAGATATTCCTGCCCAAGTACTTTACCTGAGTTCCAGTCCAAGCCGCTAATCATATCATAATCAAGATTCCATTTTTGTTTGTTTTTAGAAATTTTATCATTTATTTTAGTAACTTAATAACCTTTAAAAGAAATATATTGTTTTAGTTCACCATAGCAGGGTTTTGTTGTGCATAAAGCCAGATGAGGTAGCTACCCTTCATGAACCGACAACTATTTACCCCCCCCCCCCCTTTCCCTTAATTGGTTTTGATATTCATATACAAGTAAGAACGCAATCCTTCAATCAGCCTAGAGCACAGAGTACTGTATGCTTTATCCCTCAACATCTCATCGCTTCCTACGGATTCTGTACAGCTTCCGATCACTTAAAATTCACGATTAATTACTACATTTACGACTTTGCACTCAATGACATACTGTTATTTTGTATGCTTACACACTACTGAAATTTTGACTCGAACAAAAATGTAAACTGCTTTAAAATGATATCCAAATTCTAGGTAATATGAAAAAATGATTTAGATGCTAGTTTGAAAAAAAAAAAAAAACGTTAAATTTTTACGACGCTGGACAGATGTGAGATATTTTGCCAGAAAACATATTATTATTATTATTATTATTATTATTATTATTATTATTATTATTATTGTTATTTTCATTTATTATTTATTAATTATTATTTATTATTATTATTAATCATTATTTAATATTTTTATTTATTTATTTATTATTATTATTATTATATTATCCTTATTTATTATTTTTATTATAATCATTATTATTATATTATCATTATTTATCATTATTTATTATTTTTTATTATAATTATTATTATTATTATATTATCATTATTATTTTTAATTATAATTTTTATTATTATTTATTAGTAATATTATTTATTATTATTATTATTAATTTGTATTATTATTATAAATTTTTATTATTATTATTCATTATTTATTATTATTTATTTATTATTTTTTATATATTATTATTATTTATAATTATTTATTATTATTTATAATTATTTATTATTATTATTATCTATTAATTATTATTTATTATTTATTATTGTTTATTATTATTATTTATTATTTATTATTATTTTTTATTATTATTGTTTATTATTATTATTTATTATTGTTTATTATTATTGTTTATTATTATTATAATCATTGTTTATTACTTATTATTATTGTTTATAATTATTTATTATTATTGTTTGTTATTATTTATTATTATTGTTTATTATTATATATTTATTATTATTAATATTTATTATTATTGTTTATTAATATCTATTATTATTATTTATTATTTTTATTGATAATTATTTTTTATTGTTATTTATTATAATTTTTTTTATTTATTAATATTATTATAATTCATGCTTATAATTTATTATTATTATTTAATTTTATTATTCATTATTATTTATTATTATTCACTATTATTATTTATTATTTTTTATTATTCTTTATTATTCATTATTATTATTAATTGTTTTTTAATTTTTATTTGTTATTATTATTTATTATTATTTTTTATTATTACTATTTATTAATTATTATTATTTATTATTATTTTTTATCATTTATTAAATATTATTATTTTTATTATTTATTCATTATTATATATTATTATAATTATTATTTATTATTATAATTATTATTTATTATTTATTATTATTTTTTATTTTTTATCAATTTCTTATTATATAATATTTATGATCATTATTTATTATTATCATTTATTATTTATTATTTATTATCATTTAATTATTATTAATATTATTTATTATTTATTATTATTATTTATTGTCATTTATTATTTATTTATTTATTATCATTATTTATTGTTATCATTTATTATTTATTATTATTAATATTTATTTATTATTTGTTATTTAATTTTATTACTTATCATTATTTATTATTTATTATTTTCTTGCATCATAAATATCTATTGGCTTATTTGTAAATGATGTATGGTGTTCACACTACAAATGTCTTTCCATGTTTGCGTCTTTAAGCTGTCGTCAGCCAACAGCTCTAAACATATTATAATGACACATTGAAGATGATGACGTCATTAACAAACTGAGTAAAACTTTCGTTGTACTTTTGCTGCTTTGACTGTGATTGACCATTGCTGCTTGGTCTGAGAAGTCTCCTTTCCATGTCTGACCGACACAGTCCTCCAAATACACTTTTTGTCCACAGGGAAAAATAGCCCAGTGAGGGAAGGAAATAGATAAACGATATAAGTAATGAACTATTGAAATACATTTTAAAACATTAACAACTTTTAAATAGATATTTCATATATAAACTATAAAAACATTTATGGTATCCGGTTCAACATAAAAACATTTGCTGCAAGTTTGAACTTTTGAAGTTCCACTGATTCAACTTCCCGATTATGAAGAACATTCCACAACTTTGTCACAGCTTTAATAAAAATTCGAGTATACTATATAGTTTTGAGACTCATGATGGAGAAGTCCTGACTATTAGAATTAACTGCAAGCATAGTATTACGAAAAGTATACGTACACACACTCAATCACACACACACACACACACACACATATATATATATATATATATATATATATATATATTATATATATATATATATATATGTATGTGTGTATATATAGTTGTTGTGTGTATATTGTATGTGTGTATATGCATATATATATATATATATATATATATATATATATATATATATATATATATATATATATATATACATATATAGTTTTGCCAATAGAAAGAAATATTAAACACCTTGATCATTCATAGTCACTGCAGTATTACCAAGTCTGTGAAGTATTTTTCTGTTTGTGAGGTTTTCATCTTCATACCTTATCACCATAGTTTTAAAACCAAAGATAAGTAACTTAATTATCAATTAAAACCTTAAATAATTGTCTTCTGCAAACTAGAAATTAGACGAAAATAAAAACTTAAAAGACTTTAAAATATAAAGATAAAATTGTAACTGAAAAACAAATGATAGATATAATAAATCGTAAGCAAAAACATAGTAGGCTTAGAAAACCGATTGCTTTTACTTGATCGGTATTGCGAATGAATTGGTTGCAAAGAATCAACATTTTCAGTATGCTTTGGTAAATTCACCACATAGGCCTACCGGTATTTTATGATAGCTATTGTGTACATTTTGTTATTGGTCGCATAAAATTCGTCCAAAAATATGAATTTGTCTTAGCTAGAATCCGTTTTCAGAGATCAGGAAACCGTTCTTCTTTGTTGTGCAAACTCGCTTCCTAAGCCATTTTCTAATCTTTCTTTCTAGTTGCGGAACTCTTCCTTGGCCCTCTTTATTTCCTCATATTTTCTTCTTATCTAACTGATTTTATTCTTTCAGTAGCGCATTTAAAGTGTCTAACTGTCTATACATGTCTGAAACACTTGGGATTTCCTATGCTCCTTTCTTGTTGCTCCTCACTTTATTCAGAGGAACTTTTGCACACAACAAAATAACCCATCGATATCTTCCGTTTTCTTTATCGTTCTCAATAGGGATTTTAGGACGAAAGATTCTTATATAATACTTATCTATAATTATAGAAATGATTGAATCTCCGAAAAAATATGAATTAATTTGTTGAATATATAATTTAATCCAATGAAAAAGCGAATTTTAAATTGGGAGTAAGATCATAAAAATTTCACATAATAATTTTCAAAGTTGAGATATTATTAACTTGTTTTGATCTGTATTGAGCGTGAACGCAAAAATAGTTATTCCAGAGGTCCTTAGGGGGCAATTCTTTTATTTTTGGTGAAAACCAACTTTCATACTATTATTGTTGTTAGATATATTGCGCAACAGGTGTTCATGGGACCTTTGAGTTCTATCTATTAGGAATTTAAAGATATTGAGTTTTCATTCCCTTGAGCGTGACAAAAATCTTTGTCTAAAAGAAAGTTTGATATTAATTTTATCCCGTTCTACCTTGAACTCAGTTACGATAAACATAGTTACATATAGTTAACCTCTTGATGTCAAGTGTAAGAGGATAGAGAATGTGTAAAGAATAGACCATGCTATTCTGTGTAGTTGTCGGTAAAGATAAAATGAACCGTAATCAGAGAGATGGAGCGAATGTAATACTGTGTGGCCAGAATATAGATGATAACATGAACGTTTAACAGATTTTTAAGTTAGTAACGATACCACCTTTTATCATGCTGTCTTTTCTTTACCTTCATTTTCGTAAAAAGACTCAATTGTAACATCATTTACGTCCTTTTACTCTCGACGATGCATCATGCGTAAGACCTCGTGTGGAGGCTCTCTCAAGTGACCCCTTCCTCTAGGTCTATCTCTACCCCTTTCCCTATATATACACCTTTCCTTAGATCTACCCATCCCCTAGGTCTAGCCCTTCCTCTAGGTCTATCTCTACCCCTAGGTTTAGCCCTTCGTCTAGGTCTACCCTTTCCCCTAGGTCTACCCTTTCCCCTAGGTCTACCCTTTCCCCTTTGTCTACTCCTCCCTTATGTCTACCCCTACCTTTATGTCTACCTCTTCCTCTAGGTCTCCCCCTCCCCCTTGGTCTATCCCATCCTCTAAATCTACCCGTCCCCTAGGTCTACCCCTTCCCATAAGTCTATCCCTTCCTCTGTAGGTCTACCCCTACCCCTTGGTATACCCCTTCCCCTAGATCTACCCCATTCTATAGATCTGCCCCTTCCACCTAGGTCTACTCTTCCCCTAGATTGACCTCTTCCTCTAGTTCTACCGCTCACCTCTATGTCTACCTCATCCCCTAGATATACCATCCTCTAGGTCTACCCCTTTCTCTAGGTCTTCCCCTTCTTGTAGGTCTACCCTTTCCTGGAAGTGTACCCTTTACCCTAGGTCTACCCCTTCCCTATGTTTACCCCTTACTCTACGTCTACCCCTTCCACTAAGTCTACCCTTTCCTCTAGGTCTACTCCCTCTCCTAGGTTTACCCCTTCCTCTAGGTCTACCCCTCTCCATAGGACTTCGACTCCCTTAGGTCTACCCCTTCATCTATGTCTACATCTCATTTAAGTCTACTCTTTTCTCTCTCTAGGTGTATCCCTCCCACCTTAATCTACCCGTTCCCCAAGGTCAACCCCTTCCTCTATGTCTACCCTTTCCCGTAGGTCTAGCCCTACTTCACCTTGGTCTACTCCTTCCCCTTGGTCTACCCCTCCCCTAGGTCTAACCCTTCCTTTTGTTTGTTTGAAGATTTTATAGTTTATATAGGAAAGATGAAATTTCTTAAATAAAAAATAATTCCTTTTTATCCTCCAAGTCGTAATAAAACGTCATTCATAATTACTAAAATATTTTTGTTATGGGATAACTGTTAACATCGTTTTATCTGCTTTCCATGTGAACACCGCCTATACCAAGAGCCTTGGCTGACATAAGGCCTCCAATTTCTCTATTAAAGAATTACACATCCTACACGATAATATTATGTTTCCATTGTAAAGAATGATGAGTCAGCGAACAGATCGTGTGAGTAATAACTATATCCGGTCCATTTGATCTCTTGTAGACACTGACTCATTGATCGTTGGAATGACAGTATTAGAAAAGTTAGTTTATTGATCAGGTTTCTGCATAAAGAGATATATAATTTATACGAACGTAATCTAATAAACTACCTTTTCTCTGATTATCATTTCATCGACCAATGAGCACCATAACTCGATTTTAGTACGAAATTGATTTTTTGTCCAACTATATTTATTTCATTTTTCACTCTCCATGATATTAGGAGACGGTGGTTCGTCGTTGAACGATTTGGGGAAGCATGATAACTAAAATTGAGTATAAGATATATATATATATATATATATATATATATATATATATATATATATATGTATGTATTATAGCCACGAAAGGAAAAATGAAAAAGACTTGATTGGAGTTAGTACTTTCATCCACTCAGGACATTATCAAACTCAGCAATGAGAATACATATGTTGTTGTTGGGGTATTAAAGCCAACACTTGTTGTTGGCACGGGCCTTTCCCTTGGTTGGCCCGTAGGTGATCTGTAAAAATTTTAAGGTAGTTGCATTAATGGAAATTTGAAAGGTTTTTAGTAGTAGAAAAAGATGTGGATAGGGTAAGGATGATGGTGGTAGTGGTAGAGGGCCATCATTTCTCGGATAGTGGTAGTTTGAAAAGTGGGGGTGTAAGTCTTTTGAAGATTAGAGAAAAATTGTGCAGGTGGGGTTGTCCAACCCTTTACTCCCTAGGGTCCCTGCGGATAGATTTTTAGTGGTAGGTTAGTTGAGAAGTGAAAGGGGGTGATGTGAATAGAGCCTTACAATGAGGGGATGAGATGGTGCATGGAATGAAGAGGTGTTACCTTGGTGGAGGTAGTGTTGAAAGCAACTGTGCATGTGTGTCTATGCTTTCGACAATTGCTTTTGCCAGTGTGGCTGCCTCTTTCACGGCATGTGGTGTGTTGGTGTCTACAAGTAGATCACCTCGTAGCTGTGCTGTTTCTCTGCATTCTAGTAGATAGTGCAGGAGGGCTTGTTGTGGTATGACATCACAGTGTTCACACCTTCTCTGGATGTCATCTACGAGTTCCCAGTTTGCTTTGTAACCCAGCCGGAGTCTGTGTATACATACTGCCAGTTTTCTTGGGGTGTATCTGTCTATGGGAGGGGGTTCTAGTTCCGATGCCCATTTGTACCATGTTGCAGAGGGAGAGCCATTCTCTATCCTCATATGTAGTTCCTTGATTAGGTTGTCCTTGAGCTGTGTCTTTATTTTGCTTTTGATTTGTTGCAGTGCAGGCTGTATGTGCACCTGTACATTGTGAATGTGTTTGGTGCTTTTGGCTAGCTCATCAGCCTTTTCATTCCCTGGTATCCCGATGTGACTGGGGATCCAGTTTATAGTTACTAGTCTGTTTCTTTCATTATGTTGATGTAAGAGGATTTTAATGTCCGCTATCAGGGATTTGTTTTCTTTGTTTTTGTCCTGCTGTAGGGCCTGCACTGAGGATCGTGAATCAGTATGGATGACTACTGGTCCTTCCTCATTTTCAATAGAGTATTTTAATGCTTGCTGTATTGCAACAAGCTCTGTCTGCAGGGTGGAGACATTATTGGATGTTCTCCAGCAAGCTGTGAACTTGCAGGAGTGAACTGCCGCTCCTGCTGTTTGGGTTCCAAGATCTACTGTACCATCAGTATAGTAGATCTGTGCCCCTATTTTCTCTACAGAGGTTATAGCTGCTTCTGCTGCGTTTTTAAGTTCTTCTATTGTGCAGTTTTCTTTTGCCCTTGGGAGTTTGGTGTAGTTGAATTTAGCAACTTGTTTTTTCCATGGTGGAATGTGTATTGTACTTTGTGCTGTGTCAGGTTTTAGTTGTAGGATTGTTTCTGTAAGGCCAAGTCTTTTGATGTTATTGCTATGGTCTTTGCCATAAGAACTTGGGGTTTGCACTTCAGGATCTTTGGATAGTTCCTCTCTTACTCTTCTTTTGGTGATTGAGTCTCTGTCTGACAGGAACATCTTTGCAACTATGCTTGCATTTCTTAGTGCAATTCTGTCTTCAAGGGTTGGTAGTCCGGTTTCCAACCTTAGGTTGCACAGTCTTGTCCACATTGGGGCTCCCAACATGAGCCTCATGGCATTGTTTTGAATCACTTCAATTGTGCTTTTTTGTAGATCTGTTAGTCCCAGGAGTGTTGGGGTGGCGTAGTCTACTAATGATCTGGAACAGGCTAGATAATATTTCTTTTGGACGTGTTCATTAGCTCCATCATTGAGCCTGCACATATATCTCATAGCTGTATTTCTGGCATTTGTTCTTTCCTTGAGATATTTTATCTCTTGCTTGAAAGTGAGCTGTTTGTCTATTATTACCCCGAGGTATGTGTATCTGTCCACCCATTCTAGGGGTTCCATTCCTATTGTGAGTGGTTGTACGGGGTTTGGGGCTTTGATTGTCATTGCTTTTGTTTTGGCAATGTTAATTTTTAGTCCAAGCTCATTGGATTTGTGGCTGATGGAATTGAGTGCTCTTTGCATTTTTATTGTCCTGACTGGCCCTCGAGCTATTACACATACATCATCTGCATAGATAAATATATTTACTCCTTCTGGTAGCTGAAGTGAGGCCATATTTTCCATGAGGATGTTGAAAAGGAGGGGGCTTAGAATTCCTCCTTGTGGCGTACCATTTTCCAATTCATGATATGTGGATATCACTCCTTGAAATTTGACTCTGGCTTGCCTTCCTAGCATGTAGTTTTTAGTCCATGCTAGTAGGTGTCCTTTGACTCCTTTTTTAGCTACTGATTGCAGCACTGCAACTGGGCTTGGAAGCTCGAAGGCTTTTTCAAAGTCTATGAAGACTATTGTTGTCTTGTTTTGATTTATGCAGCTTAATGCATCTGTGATGCATTCAGAGGTACCAATTCCCTCCTGATATGCATATAGCTGCTTGTTTAGGGGGCCAATTTTGTATTTTAACCTGTTTAAGACCATTTTTTCTCCTGTTTTTTCTATACAGGATACCAAGGCTATTGGCCTAGGATTTGTTGGATCCTTTGGCTTGGGGATTGGCTGTGTATCTTGTTGTCTCCAGGTTTGAGGCCTTGTGTGCTCTAGGTGTGTTTTGTTTAGTAATCTTAGGAACGCAGTTTCTCCTGCTGGACCCATGTGTTTGATCATTGTGTAGGTGATTTTGTCAGCTCCTGGTGCAGTGTCTTTCCCTGTCTTTTGTACTGCTCTTAGCTCCTCAACTGTGTATGGGGTGTCTGTGTCATCCTGCTGAAGTCAGGCTGTGTTGATCTCTTCCCATCTGGATGGCGCCAGTTGCTCTTGTTGCATTCTGGTTTCAGGGGAGAGATTGATTGACAGTGTTCTGTTTGCAAAGGATGTTGCAATTCTTTCAGCCTCCTCATGTGGGTGTGGGTGTGTGGCAATTGGTGTCTTTCTCTTTTTTCCGGCTACTCTGCCTAGCCATTTCCAAAGCTGAGTTAGAGTGGTGTATCCTGACAGGCTTGAACACCATTCCATCCATTTTTCAATTCTGATTTCATGGATTCTTTCATTTGTTTCAGTTCTGACTGTTTGTAGTAGCTCTCTGTTTTCTACTGTGGATCTTCTTCTGTATATTTTTGCGACTCTGTTTAGTCTGGTTTTTAGTCTTCTGACTTCTGGGCAGTAGTACCAGGAGTCTTTGTAAGTGTAGTTACCTTGTGTTGTCTTTAGTGGCATAGCTCTGTTGGCTGCATTGTGAAAGGCCTCAACTAGGTCTTTTTCTAGTTGATCTATGTCCTCTGGAGGAACGTAGCTGATTGCCCATTCCTCTATAGCTAATTGGAAACAGACCCAGTCTGCTAGATCCTGATTCCATCTTGGTGGAGGTGGTGGAATAGGAGGAAGTTGTTGCATCTCCAATTCTGTTACTGTGGCAAAGTGATCACTAATCAAGGTTGAGTGTACTCGCCACTTGGTTAGATGTCTAATTGTTGTTGTGACAAAGGTCAGATCCAGTCTGCCTCCTCTTACATGTGTTGGATGCCCTGTGTTTAGTAGGGTGACGCCTTCAAACTCCTCTAGGGCGAAGGCTATGTGTTCCCCAGAGGGGTTTGTTCTTGATGGGGATGATAAAATGGGGTGATGTGCATTAAAATCCCCACAGATAATTGTTGGTGTTCTTTCTGCGTGAGCAAAGAGTTGTGTCAGCTGCAGCTCTCCAGTGTCTTCCCTGTTTATTTTCCTGTATATGTTGTATATGTCAATTTTTTTATTCAGTAGTGTTATTGTTACTGCTATTGTCTCAATGTTGACCCCGCAAGGGATGGGGTTGTGTAATCTTGTTGTTGGTATGCTTGTTTTAACTAGTGTGGCTAGGCCTCTGTCTGTGCCTATCTGTGGTGTTGTGTAGGCATTGTAACCTGGTATTTTGATTTTCCTTTCTGTTGTTAAGTGTGTTTCCTGTAGCAGGATAATGTCTATGTCCTCTGTTTTGCATGCTGCAATTAGGGAGGATATTTTAGGTCTTACTCCGGCTGAGTTCCAGTTTAGAACTCTTATACCTGGTTGTATGTTGAAGAGTACTGTCTTGGGTCCCTGGAGGCAAAGGCAATTGCCTTGACCTCAGTGGATGAAGTGGATGAGATGGATGGGGTGAGAGTGGATGAAGGAGTGATGGTTGGAATGAATGGGATGATAGGGGTGGGTTCTGGTGCTGTGGATGTGGAAGGTACTGGTGATTGGGGTGATTGAGTGATAGGTGAGGAGTGAGAGGTGATCTGCTGGATAGCATGAGAGGGGGGTTGGGAGGACTTTGTCTTAGAGGCGAAGTCTAGCAAGAATTGTTCAATGCTAGCTGCAATAGCTTCTGCATTTAGTTTTCCAGTCACTGCCTGTGTGACTAGGTTAGTCAAGGTGGTTCTTAAGACCGTGGTCTTAATGAAGATAGTCCTGGGCATTGGTTTTGGCCCTTGGGTTGTAGGTTTGGGAGCTCTTGATGTGGACCTGGCTCTAGAGGTGGACCTAGTTCTTGAGTGCTTCCTCAGCTCCTCCTGTGTGTAAAACCTTTTCCTAGGTAAAGGTTTGGGGGCCGCTCTTCCTCTTGATGGGTCCCTTTTATCCTTGGGGAGGGCAGCAATTACCCTTGCTACTCTTTCAGGGCATCCCCAGGCCATTGCTGTGTGGCCTTTTTTGCAATTGGTGCATTTAGGAACAGTCGATATTCCTGCAGCCTTCTTGTCGATACACTCCTGGGTGGGGTGTCTTTGGCTGCAGACTGCACAGGTTGGGACCTTGGCTTGGCACTGGTCCTTATGGTGTCCAAATCTTTGGCAGTTGTAGCATCTAAGGGGATCAGGGTAGTACTTATTTACCCTGAAACTGCCAAAGATGCCTAGGTCCACTCTCTTGGGGTGTGGTCCCTTGAATGTTACGAGAATGGCTTTGGTAAGGAAGCCTGCCTTGTTCTTCATTCTTTCTGCCGCTGTGATGTTAGGCAGTTTCAACAGCTGGCTTTCCATCATGTCAGTTGGGTAGCCAACCACAACTGCTTTCTTAATTTTTTCCTCTTCTTTGAGCTCTTGCAGCTTGATGTCAGAGGTGCTCCTTAGAGTGATCAGAGCACGTGAGTCCTTGGTGGATATGGTCCACTGGCCTGTCCTGTTTGGTTTAGCAACCATTTGTATGTTCTTGTGTTTTTGCTCGAAGGCTGCAATTGCCTTGAAGGCCTCCGATGAGTTTCCTGCCAGGACTCTGAAGAAATAAGTCTTGTTTTCCCTGGCTGGCTGGTCGTTGATCTGTCCGTTGGGGTTCCTTTGTAGCTGAGTTGGTGTTGTATCGTTGAATCTTGCATGATTCCTTCTTTGCAGCTTCTTTTTCCTGTTTACTTCTGTCCAGGTTTGGTTATCGTGTTCATCCGTGTCAATATCCAGGGTCGTTCTTTTCCTGTTCGTGGCCTCTGCGATGAGTTCAGGGCATGGCTGTAGGTCAGGGTGCATCTCCACCTCTCCAGAAGCCATGGCTTCTAACTCTATTTCTGTTAGCTCATCAACAGGTCTCCAGGATAAGTCCTTTGTGGGAAGAAAGGTAAGGAGTTGATCAAAGATCGAGTAGACAGACAGTGTGTCTGGTGGGGTTGTCCAACCCTTTAAGCCCTAGGGCCCCAAACAAAGTTATAGTAGGAGTTATAAGAACGAAATACAGAATCTGAAAAATGGAACACAATTTCGTTAGTTATATGGGGGATATGCTAACTATCCTATTGCTAGAGCAGTGCTGAAACTAACTCTTTTTAGCTATGTACTAGCCTGCACAAATAGCTGTTGGGAAGCCTTCTTACTGTGTTCACGCTCTAAGACGGCCCAGCAGTCTATTCCTGCAGGTAGGGAGGTTGGGGGTAATAAGCAAACTCAGTGGAATCCTAAAAGTTTTTATTTGAGCTGATTCCTAATCCTATTTGAATACTGGCTTATTTCGCCAGTTACCAAGAATAAATACCTATTATTTAGTAAACAACTTGGCTTATAGGCGCCAAGCCTAACAGCCCTATGCCACTTGCCACAGACAGCGAGAGTGGGAAGTTTTGATCCTTTGGCCCTGCTTCTACTGGAGTTTTAAGACCACAACGGCTACCAGATTTTCCACAGGAGGATCTATTAGTAAGTTAAAGTTATGTAGGTAGAGGCAAAGCTTAGCCTATATTGTCAATTTAGTTTCCCTTATATGAGGGGGCTGATTACAGCCAATTCAGGGGCAAGGCCCTTGTCAGAACAGCATATACTGCAGCAGAAATCGTCGAAAAAACGGCGAAAATCGGCGACGAATTCGGCGAAAAATCGGCGAAAAACGTCGGCGAAATCGGCGATTTATCATCGGCAGGAGCGGCGGCGGCGGCGATCTCTTCAGGAGGCTGAAAATATCAGCAAGTGAAGAGGGAGCAGGCAGCAGTCGGCAGCAGCAGAAGAAGTCGGCAGTCAGCAGGCAGGAGGCAGGAGCAGGAGTGTAGGTCCTCTCTCAGTGGGAGCTGAGTGAGAACTGTGAGAATACATATACAAAGACATCGTATTTATACTGGAGAAGGGGATCCAACAGCTGTCAGTTTCTTAATAATTCCGGAGAAGTCAGATTTTAGATAAAAGGATAATACTAGATTAACGGAAAACAGACCTGGGCTTAGATTCAAATTTCTACCTTGAGTACAGGAGATTAAAAATGATTCAACAATATTCCTTTGGAAATAGTCATTTACATGGATTACTTTTTCCGTATTTGACCAACCAATTCTGTGACTTGACCCTAACCAGTGGGAGGCCAAGGCATTATTAAGAGAACCCCTGGAGACGGCCACCTGATGTTGTTTTAATCTGACTGGTATACTTTTTGATGTTTGGCCAACATAAAATAGGTTACACTCTGAACAAGAATGCTATATATTACATTATTATCATTTCCAAAACTATTCTTAATTAACATGTTTTTTAATGTACAATTATATTTAAACACTACAGAAATGTCTAGTTTTTTCAAAAGGGGTATAACATCTAAAAAACAAACATGAAATGGCAAACAAAGCATATTATTAATTGTTTCCTTTCTCTCTAATTGGACACTATAAGATGTTTTCTTAGCCTTATTCATACATTTTTCTAAGAAATATTTAGGATAACAAAGATCTGTTGCAATTTTTTCTATTTTAGTGAACTCCTCCTCAATGTAATCTGGGCTACAAATTCTCAATGCCCTAAGGTACATGGAGGAAAAACCTGAATGCTTAATATTTTTAGAGTGACCGGAGAGGGGCCTTGGATGCTGATCCAATGTATATATGGTTAGTCTCCAGGGTATTGTCACTGTCCCTTGCCTCTGCTATTCATGAGTGGCCTTTAAAAGCTTTTAAAGCCAGACTAGTACATTTCGTTTTTCAGTTAAAGTTTATTCTTTAGCAGCTTTTTGTAGAACACCATTCTTTAAAGCAAGTAAGCTTCCTTTTATAAAGTTTCATGTTTGAACTATTTTTGTTTTTCATTCAGTTAGATCTTGGCTCTATCTACTTATATTCATCCAGGTTCCTTTGCGTAATGATATAAATAAGGCCTTGTGTTCCCAAGGCTATAAGTAAATGTAGGCCCGACCATCAGAATACTTGTAACCTAAATGTTTTACTTCATTATATATTAGAAAAGGTAAATCATAACGTAAGCGGCTCTATCACCACGTTGGGATAGTTTAAGGCAAGCTTCTAAGGATCTGCAAACATTCTTTAAAAAGTAACTGTGTCAATTCATCGTGATGCACATTTTGATATATAGAGGACTGGCTGGTTTTAAATACTCCATAGTATACTAAACAGTTTATCTTTTAGTCAGAATGTGCGATCATGTGTACCAATTTTAGACGATAAAAGTGGACACTGAAGGTGAACAATGTTTTTAACACCTGTGTATTTGAAAGAAGATTTTTTTCTTTAAATTCCTCTACCCATAATGGGCAATAACTTATTTAAATTCCTATACCCATAATGGGCAAAAACCTCTTTGAATTCCTATACCCATAATGGGCAATAACATGGTATTAGGTAAACCAGATAATTAGCGGGAACTGAGTGCACTTTGTGGAAAAAAAAAAATACACCTCTAAAAAATGTCTTGCAAATGTGTCATAATTGACATAGCAAGAGGGCTTTTTCATACCTCCTTCATTTTTATCAGTGCCCTCTAAAACGTCAAGAGGTCTCCTATTATTTGTATTGACCCGGCCAAGATATCTTCCATCCCTTTGAATGGTCAATAGTAAAAGTATTTCTAATATTATTACTTTTACCGCATTTAAAAGATATGTTTAATACTTTCATATCACTAAAACAATAAATCTTTAATTCGCAAAGTTGACCGGAACAGAGAATCATTCATTTATTTTATTGATAAATCATTTCAAATATTCCTATTCACTCCTGAGTGGTAGTACAAGCTTAGAATATTCATTAAAAACTCAGCCGGAGAATAATTACATTACTAAGAATTGTTCGTCACGAAAAGGAGTCTTTTGTTCAATTTATTAAAAGTATAAGAAGACTTTCATTCGTGTTTTTAGACGTCACAAGAAGATTCTTATTCAATTTCCTCTTAATTGAAAGAGTTTTTCCTTTCTCTGATGACCTGCACAAGGAAAGTTCATTTGCTACTCTGTAAAACTTGTCAATGTTTTTATATCATAAGGTTTTTTATTCTACGAAAACAGATCTCCAAG